>NC_132882.1:41377162-41677162 GCF_030463535.1 Salminus brasiliensis
AATAGAAAGTAAGTAAGGGTTATATTTTATATAAAATATAACCCTTTTTTTATTAAATATTTTATTTGACACACAAGCATCACAGAACCCAAAACTTGCCTTGACAAAAGAAACATCCCCATATTGTACATTATCAAGATCTGTGAGACTAAGGTTTAACTTTAAAACAGCCAGTTCACTGATATGGTTAATTATACCAGTGGTAACTAATAGGAGACAGCGCGAATGGAATGAAACATGCCACAGTCTCAGTCACATCAGTCTAATACGCTCACTGAAGCTTGCTTGGCTTGTGTAATGCAATTAAAATGTGTAAAAATTGTTATACCAACGCAGGAATATCTTCATTATTCACAGCGAATGATAAAGAGTCATTGGGCAGATCTGCAGTGTTGCTGACCACTGGTGTAATACGCAGCTAAATTAAAGTCAGTGGCTTTTCACCGAAGCTTGTTTTGCTCGAATTTCATTTCCTGCTGTGGTGGATGCATGTCTGCTCTATTGCTCCCTGGCTTTCTCGAGTGTGTTGTCTTGCAGCCGATGCTCTTTATCAAGAAATCGGCAGACGCTACACAGTAGCACGGCGGTGGGGACACTGAAGGTGGACAGCTACAGGAAAAAGAAAGGAGACAGGTGGGAAGGCCGGGGTCGAGGAAGTTTAAGCGAGGCAAGGAGTGAAGGAGTGTAATGATTAAAGGGAAGGCGCTAGTCGTGAGCAGGCTTTAGATGGATTAGCTCTCCATGAGCCGTATCGATCCAGCGCCTTCTACTCAAACTTGTTTACATGCTGTCTGCCTCCAGTCCCCCAGCGCACTCGGAGCGGGAGTACATGTGTGTGTGCGTGTGACTCGTTTACCCCCCACTATCCAAAGTTCATCCAAGCATTAAAAGTTAATCCTCCATAATAAGGAAAAAAATGAAGAGGAGGGGTTGGGGGGAGCGAAAGACCGAGACAGAGAGGATGATGGACGGATTTCAGAGGAGACAGATTGGGTCTAAACTGGAGGCTTAGCTCTGTGTTTTGGTTTGAATTAGACTGATAACTTGTACAGACTGTTCCTATGCTGGTTGCTGTGTCTTTCTTTTTCGCCACTTTTGCTTCAAATCCTCCCATAATCGTTACCTCGCATCGCTGTAGATCTGGACGGATACACAGATCAGCCTTAAAACCAACCACCGGTCCAGTATTGTGCAGGTCCGCCTTGTGCTGCTAAAACAGCTTTGATCCCTCGAGGCATGGACTCCACGAGACCTCTGAAGGTGTCCTGTGGTATCTGTGGTTCACCAAGGCCTCCATGAGTGTCACTGAGGCCTCCTTCCTTGGAGCACTTCTGGTGAGTACTGACCACTGCACCACGAAAACACCCCACAAGCAAGACCTGCCTGATGTTTTGGAGATGTTCTGACCCCAGTCGTCTAGCCTAGCCAAGCCATCACCTTCAGGAACTGACTGACTCTCTGGATCCCACCTCTTGACAGACGTCAATCCATTCTATCTTTATCAGCTATCGAAACCTATCGTTTTGCATGATATTCCAAAGTATTCCAAGGTCCAATCCTTTAATAAGGCTACTGGAAAACAGTGTGGAGTGAATAAGCTGTGGGTCTAGAAGGTAAAAGGGGGGACAAAGGGGAGCTGGGGGTAAAAAGAGAAAGGAGAGGGAGGGGTGGTGGGAGGCGGCAGGTGTGGGGCTAATGGCAATGGCAGCATGGTGCAGAGCGCACAGTGACTTTAACAGCAGGGCTTCAGCCGGCTGCACTTCGGACCCCCTTCTGCCCCCCTTTCTTTCTTTTCCCCAATCCCCCCCCCCCCTTTTTCCCCCTTTACCCCCTTTTTTCCTTGGTTTCCCCCTTATCGCCCTCCTTCACCCTACACTCACCCCTCCCACCTTCCATTTTTGCCCGTCACCCTCCGGAACAGCTTTACCCGATCTTGTCCAAGATTTACACACACCACTGCGTTTCTCCCTATCTCTGCCTTCCACTCACTACACACACACCAACAGAGACGCCCACACTGCGGTCACGCTGCCCTCGTGAGACCCGCGCACTCTTTTAATTGGCTCTGCCTATTATGTTGCAGAGGGAGGCCGCTCCGCTGTAACCGGAGCCCCTCTGCTTCAGTCTTATTCGTTTAGCGCATGACAGCAGAGGAGACATGCAAACATACTAGTTTAGGATTCCCAACCTTTTACAGGCCACAAGACCCCCCCTTTTTCCCCTTCCCCTCTCCCCTCACCACAGCTCATTTATTTATGCTTATATATACACATATATGTATATATATGTACTTATAAATATGTATAAATTATGTATATATGTATAAATCGTTAGAATGTGCCCAGATGTGGTTTTACAAGCCTGTTTACCACCCTGTTATTTCACCTCGCGCTGCTTTTCCCTTTACGTAGGGATCGAGGAAGGGGTGGGTTTGCGGCACTGCGACGGTTCACGGCCGCACAGCATTTCGCCTTTTTAGCCTCGCTTGCATATTCTTCCAGAGAAGCCGTTGCACTTAGCCTTGAAATGCCTTCGCTAGTGGGCTGGGTGTGTGTAACTTTCGGGAGTGAGCTTCAGGGTTCTTTTTTTTTAAAGAAACACCAATGTTTAAGGTTCACGGTTTGTCACTTCCGTATACTAAGCTCTCAATTTTGCCGTTTTCCATTCTAGGACACATTTTACAAGGAATCAAAAATGTGATTCTGGGCAAGGAATGAACACAGGTTATGAAATTATGACTATTTATTGTTTATCATGAGGGATATACCATTGATATCACAACCCTGTTAGCTGCACAGGGCTAGCCAAGGACAGCATGCTCAGAAAAACAGCATGGATGCCATGGACTGAGGCTCATTTAGTAGTCTGCAGTGCTCTCTAGCAGAAGCCTTTCTGGACGCCGGCTGACAGGACAGTAAGCCCTGGGCTATACTGTAATACATCAGTGACTCTGTGGCCACAGGGATTTGTGTTTCTCTACATATCTTTCTCTCTCTCTCTCTCTCTCTCTCTCTCTCTTTCTTTCTCTAACACACACACACACTCACTCACTGTGTCTCCATCCTCCTTGCCTGCCAAGCCTCGGCCTCATTAGCGGAATAGGGATTCCTGCCTGAATGGAACTGGCCGCCTGCCAGCCAGAGGTGAGAGAGAGAGAGAAGGAGAGAGAGAGGGAAAGGAAAAAATAAACATTTTTTTAAAGCTATACCACATCGACGAATCTCCAGATTCATCTGGATCCATGCGTTCTAGGTCCAAACGGGCGTCTCATGGAACTGTCGGCTACTTTTAGGTGTTGGAAGCTAATGAGATGTCCGTCTCTGGGCTTAGGCCAGACGATTGTGTTGTAGAGGTGTGGACCGAACTACAGTACAGTATGTAGGGGTGCACTGATATTGAATTCCTGGGCTGAGAACAATAGCTAGCATACATGCAACCTGCAGTGGTGCGTAGTGCTTGGACCCCTGCTAATCGCCATTACTTGTCCAAACCAAATAAGGTTATTGAAACGTGAAACCATGAAACCGAGACCCTCCCTTAAACAAGTTCGGACGGGGTGTCCGGACCAGGGGTCTGGATTCTGAACTCGGTTCGAACTTGGAAATCAGCGGTTCTCAGTCCTGTTCCTGAGGACCCCTCCCCTCCCTGCTCGGCACATTTTAGTGCTGGTCCAGCTCCGAAAACACCTGACTCAACTCATCAGCTCACCCAGCCTTTCCTCTTGAGCTGCAGTGAGAGTGGGAGTGTTGGAGCAGGTCAGGGGTACTGCAGGCCGAAGAAGACTGCATAGAGGAATGGGGGTCCGTTAGGGTCTTCGAGTGGGCTACAATTAACCAGGCCTGTCAAGAACAAGCAAGAGCTCCCAGGTGGTGCAACTGTCTAAGTGCTGGCCCTTTTATCCAGAGGTCGCTGGTTAGATCCCTTGTGATGCCACAGCCATCCGTGACCGGGTGTCCCAGAGAGCATAACTGGCCTGGCTCCCTGTCTGTCTGGGTGGGTGGAAAGGTCGTCCCTCGTCCTGCCAACCTCAATACCACCCAGCTATCAGGTGTCCTCCGCCATAGCCAGGCGTCAACCTGGTCTACTGCCCAGATAATTAGGCTGCTACAGCTATGAACAGATGCCATCACTGCTGTTGCTCCACCAGTAGGGTTAACTGGTAGAGAGAGTGCTCCGTGTGATACTTGCTCGACCACTTGTAAGACTCTCACTTACGTATGGCTGTGGCATCACCAGCTCTATCGAAATCTGCTATGGTCCAGCCAGGTTGAGCTTAGATGGCTGATCACTTGTTGCACAGGTTGCATTCGTTGTGCTTTTCGCCAGCTTGCCCGTCCCCCAAAATATTATGAATACCTGTCGTGTATCATGACAGCGTATCGGGATGTCAGGTTGTTTGCCGTATCGCGCACCCCAATTACAAGGCATGCCGCCGTTGCAGTGTGACGCAAGGCAAAGGCAATGCGATGTTTCGCCCATATTATGCAGCCCTAGTAGGGCAGCAGGGAGGTGTGTCTTGGAGGGGGTATGAAGAGAGAACAGGCGCAAGAGAGAGAGAGAGAGGGGGGTGCACTCAATGTCCTAACCCTTTTAGCGAGATTAGTTTTGAGTCTTAATGTCTCACATGGCCTTGCTATTCATCTTCTGACTCAGCCTCTCTCCCTCTCTCCCTCTCTCTCTCTCTCTCCTATAAATGGGCTGCACCGACTCGTCCCCGTCCCCGTCCCCGCCCCCGTCTTCCCGAGCGCTGTCAGGCCTCTCCCTTTCTGCATTCTGGAAAAAGCAGTGTGTATAAAATGCACACAGTAATGTCACCACCATCCTGGCAGTGTCACCTTCTCGCCGTCACAGCCTCACTGTCTCTCGGGCCTACCCCCATGCTCGCGCTCTTCCCTTCTCATCTCTCTCTCTCTCTTCTCTTGCTCTCGCTCTCGCATTTACTTCAGCTTATTTTTTCCAAACTGCAGCACCATTAGCTGCTGCTATCGCGGACAATGAACTGACAGAAACTGCGGTGGTAAATTTGAGCCCACCATGACGCGCATCTCCAACCTGTCACCCATCCACTTCCACTCCTTTTCCCCCCCTCATTTCTCGGGTTCCCTCTCTCATCTCGCCCATCTATCTCTCGCCCCATTTCACCACCGCTCTCCCAATTTCCTCTCATTAGCCACTTTGGAACCTGAGCGGCACCTCGTTCTCCACCTTTCCGCTTTCCAGCACGCTCCATCCTAGACGGAGAAAGAGAAAGAGTCCCGGGGAAACAAGAAATCTAAAAAAAAAAAAAAAGTGCGCTGAGTAATTGGAGTGCCTGAGGGGTGCTGGGGTAAGGCAAGCGGGGGGACAGGCTGTCCCCGAACATTAAATATTAACTGGCTGTTTCATCTCGGGCCCCTTTGCTGACTCCCCCTAATTAGGTTCCTGTCTCTCCATTTGCGCGACCGTCAGGTACATTGTATCCCCCCTCCTCTACCGATCCTGCACCTCGCTTAAGGGCCCAACTGTGGCAGCTTAGCGGAGGCGGGTTTTGAACCCACAACCATGTGATCGGAACCCCAGAGCTCCAACAACTGGGCCACCAGTGTAGCTTACTTAGTTAACAGACAACGGACAGAATGGACAAACCATGGACAACAGTCAGGCTATTTTATTCAGCATATGCTAGCTATATGTCCAAAAGTATTCAGACAGCCCTCTTAATTAAGAGGTTCATGTATCCAACCACCATTGCAAAGCATTGCCGCTAATAGCCATACACACTTATCAATGCTAAACGTTGGCTAATGGGCTATAAAGCTGTGGAGTATTTGGCCGAACTGTTGATGGCAGTGTTCAGTTTCATGCCTCATGGCTGAACGCAATCAGATCCTCACAGCAATGTTTTCCAACATCTACTGTATAGCCATGTATCTGCCCTTCTCAGAAGAGCAGCAAAGAGGGCACAACCCCCTTATTTATAGGCGGATGCTAACGAGTGGCTGTTACTTCTGTTACTCGTTAGCCACATTAGCCACATTAGCCATTAGCTTTGCTGACATTTGGCCGAACTATCGATGGCAGTGTTTGTTTCATGCTGCGGCTTTACCTAATACCCCTTATGGCTGAACGCAATCAGATCCTCACAGCAATGTTTTCCAACATCTACGGTATAGCCACCCTTCTCAGAAGAGCAGCAAAGAGGGCACAACCCCCTTATTTAAAGGCGGATGCTAACGAGTGGCTGTTACTTCTGTTACTCATTAGCCACATTAGCCGTTAGCTTTGCTGACATTTGGCCGAACTATCGATGGCAGTGTTCGTTTCATGCTGCGGCTCTCCAGCTGAAGACTTTCCAGAGGCGCTTTTGCCGCAGGATGGGCCGCAGAAGACGACATGACGGCTGCAAATACGGCTAGTCTCACTGCTTTGACCTAGCAGCAGTGTGGAAAATAAATAAGAATAAAACATCAGCTGCGGCAGCTACAAGTGAGCCTGTTACGTCTGAATTATTAATTGCAGTTTTGACGCAGCGCCCCCCTTCATAGACAAAACGGACCAGCTAACTAACTCGGCCATAAATTATAGATCGAGCCGAGCGTACGCAATAACCTTTAATCTGTCTGGTACATTGAGTTAGCGCGGGCTGATCTGCGCATACATAATCAACACACTTGCTTGCATGTATGTCCCGTCCACCACCCCATCTAACCCCCCATACCCACCCCCCCCCACCCCCGCCGATTCATTTAGCATTCATATGAATAAAACACTAAGAAAATGATGCATTAGCAAACTCCACAAGTTTTGTGTTGCTAATGCTAGCCCCAAAACTTCTCCCCCCTCCATTCCTCCCGCTCTGCCGTCGGCTAGCCGCTTAGCTTAGCGGAACGCTCGGATTCAATGGGTTTGACTTGTGACCCCCGTCGTCAGGGAGACCGCGGCAGCCGGCCGGAATGCCCACAGGACAAAAGGCCGAGTGCTAGCCGGCCGCGTCGGCCACTTCACTCTGTTTGTTTTGAGAAAGGGAACGAAGGAGGGAGGCCGGTTTTACAGCAACATTAAAGCGCTGAAGGGTTTCCTCGCGCCAGCATACTTCAGTAAGAAAGAGAGGGAGGGAGGGAGACAGAGAACGGGGAGACATGGAGACTCTCGAGTCGAACACGAGTAAAACGCGCCACATGTTAGCGTAGCGCTAATCGTGACCACACTGCTTCTAATTACAATGGAAGCTCTTCTGGCTTCGCAGCGCTAGCAGTGTATTTATGCAGCGTGAGCGAGGGGAAGGTTAAGGGTTGCGATAGCCGAGTGAGGCCTCTGTGGACTAATTCTTAACGTAGCAGTCGTATAGAATGCACTTAGCGGAGGCGGGTTTTGAACCCACAACCATGTGATCGGAACCCCAGAGCTCCAACAACTGGGCCACCAGTGTAGCTTACTTAGTTAACAGACAACGGACAGAATGGACAAACCATGGACAACAGTCAGGCTATTTTATTCAGCATATGCTAGCTATATGTCCAAAAGTATTCAGACAGCCCTCTTAATTAAGAGGTTCATGTATCCAACCACCATTGCAAAGCATTGCCGCTAATAGCCATACACACTTATCAATGCTAAACGTCGGCTATTGGGCTATAAATGTCGAGTGTTGGATACCGTCCGATTCAGCGCAAAATCAGCTGTGCAGTAATACCAGCTATGGCTGTGCACCCCCACATTACACTCCTGACATTCCCAGCCTCCTCATCACTGCCTTCAGCCAGTGTTCATAGGTTTTACGCTGCTATTTTCTAAGAAGTAATGCCGGAGGCCGCTAGGGTGGCCGCTAGCAGCTGCGGTAGGGTCCACAAAGCTAAATCCTTGCTTTGATTGGGCGGCCTCTGCTGCAAAGCTACCAAACGTCCACCTTCTTATCCCACCCATCCATCCATCCATCCATCCATCTTCTAATCCGCGTCTTCCTTGTCCAGAACCTACTTGGAAACACTGGTGCGCTAGGCAGGAACACCTTTTTGGGCAGCGCAATTTAGCTAGCGTGGTCGATTCACCAACCATGTGTGTAGGTGAAACCAGAGCACTCATAGGAACACCACTTTCTCAAATTTAAGGTTGAATCAAATGCAATCAAATCCTCACAGCAATGCTCCAAAAGCCTTCCCTGGACAGTAGAGACATTAACTCCAACAAAATCAGGAGGGACCTTTTTTTAATACCGTCAATTACACAAGAAATAAGGAACGAGCAGGTGTCCCAATACTTTTGTCCGTTGTGCTAATTCAGCAGCAAGAGTGTTAGTGAGGTCAGGATGTTACCGCAACTCATCCTAAAAGTATTGGATGGAGGACCGCCCATCATTTCGTAGAACACAGTTCTTCCACTGCTCCATGGCTCAATGCTGGGGGGCTTTATACCCCTCTAGCCCACATCTGGCATTAGGCAGCAAGTTGCTAATAGGTACATGTCTATCTGCTCCAGAGAGTCCTATTCTGTGGGCAGTAAAGGGACTAGACAAGCATGGCCACAAATATTTGCACATGTAGTGCAGTGTGTGTGTGTGGTCGACACTGTGATCATAATTAACAGCGGATATGGTGAGCAGTGCTAGCGTGTGTGTGTGTGAGTGTGTTTATGGGGTTTTAGCCGCTGTGTCTGAGGGGAAGTCGTAGTCGGTCAGTCTGTGGAGTTTGAAGCTTTGAGAATAAATAGAATGATGACTGAAAGCAGCCGTCCCTGCAGAGTGGACGCCTCCCTCGCTCTTCTCTCTCTTCCTCTCGTCCTCTTTCACTTCTGTCTCTTTCCCTGTTTTCCTGTCCCTCTGTCTGTGTCTCCGTCTCCGCCCACAATTCCGCCCTCCCGTCCAAACCATCGCTCGATCTTGCCTTGTGACTAAGAGCAAGAGTGTGTGTGTGTGTGTGTGTGCATGTTGGAGAGCTAGCAGCTGTTGGTCACGCTCTTGCACCTGTTCATGTCTCATCATGGCGGTGATGACGGATGCCAGGCCCTACATGGACCCACCCTGACCCGTTACACCCCCCAAGCAGACTAAACACACGCACTCACATTCCCTTTCCAGATCGTTGGACTTGTAGCCGACAGTTTCATGGCGTTTAGACCTGTGCTTTGAGACAATCGCAGCGATCTTTATCATTTGTGTCTCGTTTAGACTTCAGTTAAGTTTGTAGGTTTCCTGGCACAGACCTGACTTTTAGACACAGCGTTCCTGAGGAGTCTTAACCCCTTCCTCATGGGCAGTGGCCTCCAGTTCACTAGTGTTCTTGGGTTTGCCACCAGAGACTGTCTTTGGGGTTCAAGGCAAGCGACTGTAACGACCACTCTTCCAAAATCTTCCAGGACTTCTTCTGCATCCAACCCTTGGACTTTGAGGTGTGCTTGGGATCATTGTCATGTTGCAAGGCCCAATGACGCTCAAGCTTCAGCTTCCTCACAGAGGGCATGAGGATCATTGAGTGAATCCACCTTGCCCTTCCTCCACACGCTGCAGATTTCCAGCTGCAAAGCAGCAGCGAAGCATCACCGAGCCACCGCCATGCTTCACTGTAGGCAGAGGCGTTCTTCTCAGCAAATGCTTCAGATGTACCGCTGATCCGTAGATCCCGTAGTGTGCGCCTTACTGTGCAAACTGAAACCTCAGTGCCTGCTGCCACCAAGTCTTGCTGCAGGTCTTTTGCAGTCACTCAAGAGTTTTTGACCACCTGCCTCCTCAGGAATCTGGTGGCTTCCTCTTTCTGCCACGTCCAGGTAGTGTGGCTAGTGTTCCTTTAACTTCCAGCTGTGTCTCTAGGAACATTCAGGGCTCTTTGAATTTGGGTTTGGTGAGAAACCGACCAAAGGACGTTCAGAAACTCGTCGTCTGCCTCTTGCCATGTCTTACTGGTGGATTCGCTTGTCCGTCAACTACCTCTCATCTGTAATTGGTGGATTCGTGCGTCCGTCTACGGGCCAAAGGACGGTCAGAAACTACAGTCAATACGAATTTAAGGGCGAATTTAAAAAGCTGTGCAAAACTGCTGAAAGTTTGAACACTTGGGGAACAAACCTAATTTGGAGGCTGAGTAATTTCTGCAGACGTCAACCGAGAACATTAGGGCTGCGTAGCCCACAGCTCCAGTATCTAAACAGGAAAATGTAAATTCCGAAGTCAAACACTGTGTATATCTCTTTTTGGAGTGTGTTTTGAAAGCTGTATTAGCAGCGATACCACACTCTGGGGATGCGTGTCACTTGAGCAGGCTGTGAAGTGTGCCAGTGGAAAGAAATTATGTAAATCCACGTTATCATTAGGCCAGTGTTTCGAAATGCCTGTGTGTGTGTGTGTGTGTGTGTGTGTGTGTGCTCACAGTAGGACTGTCACCTTTTGTAAATGTCAGTGGGCTCTGAACGTGCCGGATGCAGCTGTTTTGGAGGTTTTCTCTTCGTAACTGATATTGCTTGTGGTGGTCTGGTGACTGATACTGGTTTTGGTGGTCTTGTGTTACGACTGACAGTGTGTACAACTAAAAACACAGCTACTCATGTGGCTGTCCAGCCTGGCCAGCTCAAGCCGCTCAGGCTGGTTAAGCTGGTTGACTAGCTTAGCTCTTGACCAGCATAAAGTATAAGTTTGATGGTTTTTGCTGGTCTACAAGCGTGACCAACCTGACCAAAGTAGACCACTAGGTTGACCAGGCCTAACCATGACCAAGCAGGTTGATCAACATGACTAGGCTGGTCGGCCAGCATGACCAGCATGACCAAGCTGGTCGACCAGCACAACCAGCATGACCAAGCTGGTTGACTAACATGACCACACTAGTTGACCACCATCATCAGGCTGCCCGCCCAGCATGCCCAGAATCAAATGCAACATACACTATTCTGGTTAAGAGCTGGTTAACCAGCTGGCTTACCAGTACAGGGCATGTTTCACCTTGATGACCAGCTTTTCAACCACCTTGTCCATTAAAGACCAGCTTAGACCTTCTGAAACCATCTGCTTAGGCATCTCCTTTACCCAAAATAGCAGCTAGCAAGCTGGCTAACTCACCTAACACATACAGAACCCACATACGTACCTGGAAATTACATTGGGCTTTGGCTTACAGTAGCATTGTTGGTTGCATGGTAAGACACAAAGACATAATGTATGTGTGTGTCCACGCTGTCCCTGCCCAGTCGTCCTCGCGCAAGACGTGTTTATTTTGCCAACATCAAGCGCAGAGACTCAGACCCAGGCTAATCCTGTTTAGCGCCACACACACAGTGACTCTGCCCATATCATATCTCTCGCCAGGTCACACCGAGGACGGGCACCTTTACTGTGCAGCGCCACCGCCTCCTTGGCTTGGAATGGATTAGGGACGGGGTGACGGGAATTCTGGGCTGATGCCGATACCAGCAGATAGACATTTATAGTGTTTATATTTGGACTACATCGAAATGGATCGGAATTCCAGATAAATCCTTAGCCAACAGAGATCCAGACAGTTTCTCAACCCACACTTTCTACAAGTAAGCGTATAAAGTAAGATACACCAATCAGCCATTACATTACAACCGGTAGAGGCAAGCAAGTGAACAGTCAGTCCCAGGAGATCCTGTTGGACCAAACTGTGATGGCTAGACGATTGGGATAGAGCATTTCCTGTGGGATGTTCCTGGTATGCAGTGGTCAGTACCTACCAAAAGTGAACCGGTGAGAGGGTCCTGGGCACCCTAGGTTCAGAAAAGCTCATGTAGGCCCCACCGTACTACTTACAGGACTGCTATCGTTTAGTCTAGGTGCCAGATACCAGAGGACACCTTCAGGGGTCTTGTGAAGTCCTTGCCTCGACAGGTTTGGAGCTGTTTGCCGATACCGATACTGTTCTGATATCATTGTTCATCCCTACGTTTAAGACAACCAAAGACTCAGTGAAGGCTAATGCAGATGCTGTACAGCGTCACTCATAGAACAAGGTGGCATAAAGACCCTAAAGTGTGTGTGTGTGTGTATGTGTGTGTGTACCCGCCACAATAGTACTAATCATACCATTCATCTCTCAGCCGAATCAGCCTTCCCGGTGTGAGCGTGAGTGATGTCGTTATGACACTGGGTGCCGGGCTCAGGAGACCGGGTGCCTTTTAAAACGAGTCTAAAAAATAAAAAAAATAAAGAGACAGGAGGGAAAAAAAACAAAAGTGACGGGGGGCTCGGAGTTTAATGGGGGCTCGTTTTTGTTTTAAGGACGAAATGAAAGAATGAGGGAAAAACGGTAAATGAAAAGGAATAAAGAGACGCTGAGAGTTGAAGAGGAGAGGCAGCTGGTTCTTCCCATAATGAGACCCTGCTCTCCTGCTGTGTGTGAGTGTGTGTGTGATTGAGTATCGTTGAGTGTGTGATGGTAAAGGCAGAGACGTGAATACGGAGGAAGCACGCTTCGTCATGCACCTGGGGCTGAACTTCAGTCTGGCTGGAAGCTGGAGGGTTCCCCCTGTTAGCGACGCAGACTGAGAGGCTATGTGGTGTAGTAGTAGCTATTGGTAGTCAGTGCAGTATACTAGTAGTACAGTATAAGGTATATTACTACCTAACTGCAGTAAAAGCATACTAAAAGTATACTGGTAGTGGCAGTCTTGACAGTATATGGTATATAACTAGGTAATGGTAGTCAATGTAGTGTACTAGTAGTAGCAGTCAGTACAGTATATGGTAAATTACTACCTAATGACAGTCAGTGTAGTAGACTAGTAGTCAGCAGTAATCAGTATATTAGTAGTAGTCAATATATCAGTAGTCATGTAGTGTATTGAGAATATAGTAATTAATAGTAGCAAATATAATATAGATTTACATTTAGTATATATAGTATATTAGTATGTATAATATAAATTACATTAGTAGTTACTAGTATTCACTGTAGTATATTAGTAAGCTTATATTAAGAGCAGTGATAGTCAGTATAATATATAGTATATTAGTAGTAAATGACCGTCAATGTAGTACACTGGTAGTGGCAGTCAGTAGAGTATGTAGTATAGTACTAGGTAAAGTTTGTCAGTGTAGTATACTAGTAGTCAGCGGGAATCAGTATATTAGTGATAGTCAGTATATCAGTAGGCATGTAGTGTATTGAGTATGTAGTATTTAATAGTAATATAATATGATAATCTAGTATAGATGAAGTAAATATATTAGTACATTTAGATTATATAGTTTGTTAGGATGTATAGTATAAAGTATATTAGTAGTTACTAGTAGTCGTGGTCGTATATTAAGCATGTTTATAGAAGCATGTTTATTTATATAAGAGTCGGGTAGTTAGTGTAGTATATAGTATATTAGTAGTAATCAGTGGTAATGTATGGAGTGAATTGAGCATATAGTAAGTAATAGTAGTCAGTATAGTATAGACTGGGTATAGAACATTATAGTATATATAGTATATTAGTATGTATAGTATATAATATATATTAGTAGTAATCAGTGGTAATGTATGGAGTGTATTGCGTTTATAGTAGTTAATAGTAATCAGTGGTAATGTATGGAGTGAACTGAGTATTAACATTATAGACAGTATAGACTATAGTACATTATAGTATATATATTATATGAGTATGTATAGCATATATTATATAAGTAGTAGTGGTAATGTATGGAGTGAATTGAGTATATAGTAATTAATAGTAGTCAGTATAGTATAGACTGGTATACTACATTATAGTTTATATAGTATATTAGTATCTATAGCATATAATATGTATATTACTAGTAGTCAGTGGTAATGTATGGAGTGAATTGAGTATATACAGTAATTAATAGTAGTCAGTATAGGGTAACTGGGTACAGTATATTATAGTACATATATATACAGAGTATATTATATTAGTATGTGTAATTTATAGTATATTAGTAGTTACTGGTATTCACTGTAGTATATAAGGAGTCAGTGGTAGTCAATATAGTACAGTATCTAGTTTATTAGCAGTTAATGGAAGCTAATATTATATACAGTATATAGGACCCGTGGTAATGTATGGAGACCAGTTTAGAATAATCCTAATCCTAATCTAGGACCTGTAGTATACATCTTAGTATTGAGTATTTAATATATTAGTATAAGTATATTAAATATATACTAGCATTATAATAAGTATCACAGATACTCTCATCATTAAATAGGCCATTGCTCACTGGTGTGACCTGTGGAGCGGCCTCCAATCTGTACTCACTTCAAAGTGCAGTGCGACTGCCTTATGCTGCTGATTAATATTAAATGTGTGTGTGCGCACGCGTTTGTGTGTGTGTGTGTGTGTGTGTGTGTCCGACCGTCCATGGGACCTTGCTCTCTCAGTGTGAGTGTCTATCAGTGTCTGTCGTTCGCGGTCAGGACGTCCCGTCCCCATCTGTCTCATCCTCTCTTCCTCCATTGCCATCTCCCTTTCTTTCTCCAAATCCGATTATCCACCTCCCCTTCAGTTAGCGGACCCCTCAACCCACACACACACACACACACTCTCTCTCTCTCTCTCGTGTCCCCTCCTTGCCTCCGTTGGGGGTCACATTGTAAGGGGGGGGCACTAATTACACCCTAATTGCCCCTCTCTGTCTGTCCAGCTGCTCCCCCGGGTAGAGCAGTACAACAGGAGCCCCACTGATCACACAGGGACGCTTTTCGGAGAGACAGAAGAGCGAGGCCACAGTAAAAAGCCAGAGACGGACGTAACGCAGCACATGGCTCTCGCGCAGAGGAGAGCGCTCTGGACGTGGTCTGTTTTTGCAATGGCTGCAATTAATCTCGAGTACGGTCGCCCCTAATGGACAGATGCTCTTAGGAATAAAGGGCTTCTGCTTTACAAAGCAGGGACGTCTGTTTCGTGTGTAATAGGCACAGTGTATGTGATTGTTTGTTTGTTTGTTTGTTTATTATTATCATCATGCTATATTTGCTGGGGAACTCGTCCCAGAGTGTAGGATAGCAACACCATTCCAGCTCCAGATTGTTTGGTGTTTTTTCAGTAGGAAAGAAGTATAGAAGCACACCAGTCAAGCAGCCATGTGGATTACCTTATCAATAACGTGGCAGGATTCCATAGTAACTGCATAGCAACCACCTATCCACACCCGTGCAACCACTAAGAACCACTATAGAATCCACCTTGCAACCATATAGCACCCATCTAGCAACACCATAGCAACTAGCTATCAACACTATAGCAGCCCCATATCAACCACTTGGGATACCATAGCAACTACCTAACAACCACTAAGCACCTCCTTAGGAACCACCTAGCGACACCATAGCAGCTACCTAGCAACTACCTGGCAACCCCAAAACAACCCCCTATGATTCCATTGCAGCCACCTAGTAACACCCTAGCAACCACTCAACAACCCCAATCCGAACAACACCTAACCGCACCATAGCAACCATCTAGCAACACCATAGCATAACATTTACCAAAAACAGTTTCACTTTTTCACGTGTCCATGTAGCAAGAGCCTAGCAATCATTTTCAAGACCTGGATTACCATAGCAACCACATAGCAACCCCTAACAACCACTAGATGTACCCCTGCAACCATCTATCTACACTTCAGCAACCACCTAGCAATACCTGAGCAATCCACTTCAATAATACAATAGATATTAATATTAGTAACCATGGACAACTGTAGCAACCACCTTACAATAGCCTAGCAACCATATAGCAATACTCTAAAGAATACAACATAAAAATAGCTCCCCCTTGAAGTACCATTTAAACCGCTTAACAGTACGTTCTCTTTCTCTGTAATGTTAACACAGGTCGATTTATCCATAAAATGAAGATATCGGCATCCACCCAAATTCCCAGATCAGTGCACCCCTATCAAACTACACCCCTTTTTTTTACACTGGAGGTATCGGAGAGACCTAATATAGAGCAAAAATCCATTCGCGGGACAGGGCACGAGAGGCGTCCCCGGAGAATGTCAACACTTGTTTGATCTCTAACCTCACACTGTGGTGTGGAGGTCCAGCTGTGTGACCCTAGTAGAATGTCAGACCCACTCACACACACACACACACACACATCATTTCAGACTATGTTTAAGGGAAATGTGCCTGTCAAGTACAGGTCATTATTATTTCATTAAAGAGGCGGCGCGGCCGAAATCAATGCCTCAGCTCCACTTCGATCGCCTGTCATGAAAAGAAAAGGCTTTTTTCTACTGCTGTCCTGCTTTGTGGGATATTGATGTGCAGACGACTTTGTTTTGGAATGAAATGGTCATTAGGTCAAAACCCAACCAGCCAGGTGATGCAATGGACTCCACCTCATCCAAGGACTGTTTTCTATATCGGAAAAAAACAACCTACAACAGTACAGCCAACCCAGGAAATTGGGAAGACTACTTAAGATAGAATAACTGCCTTCCAACCCCCGAGCAAACACATGCTATGTCACCCAGAATACCACAGAACCCACCAGCAAAACCACTGCAACCACCTGGAATACCATAGCAACCACACACTGAGTGGTTTGACTGGAGGACTGAACTGTCTTTGGCCATTATACCTTAGCCATCGCCGTTGTGCTATGTTATAGAAAATGCTGCGCATCAAACTAGCAACCACCTGAAATACCATAGCAACCACACACTAGCACACACTCTCAGTAAGAGAAAAAAAAAACATTAGGTGGTTTAGGGAGGACTGAACTTTCATTACAGTATATAATATACAACCATGCGCTATGTTATAGAAAATGCTACGCATCAAACTAGCAACCACCTGGAATACCATAGCAACCACTAAGAAATCACATGCTCTACCACAACCTCAATGAGAGACAAAGAATGTGGGACAGTTTGGGGGAGGACTAAACTTTCATTGCCCACCTAAGATACAATAACAATTGCCTAGCAATGCCCTTGCAACCACCTGGAATACCGTAGCAACCACTTAGCAATCACACACTCTAGCAGACACTCTCACTAAGGGGTAAAGGAAATGGAGTGGTTTAGGTAAGGTAGGACTAAACTTTTGTCCACCAGTTTAGACAACAATTTGAATGGTTGTCTAGCAACCACATTCTATGTTATAGACAATGCTCCACATCAAAGTAGTCCAGCAACCATCTGGAATACCTGAGCGACCACTTAGCAATCACACACTCTAAATGAGAGTTACAGGAAATGGCATGGTTTTGGGAGGACTGAACTTTCAGTGACCACTGAAGATACAATAGTGATTGCCAGGCAACTTCCTAGTAACCACGTGCTGTCATGGGAAACTTTGCATTAAACAAGCAACCACCTGCCATACCATAGCAACCATGTAGCAACCACACCCTCTACGAGAGTTAAAGGGGATTAAATGTTTTTTGGGGAGAAGTAAACTTTTAGTGACCAGCTAAGATCCAATAATAACTGCCTAGCAACCATGCGCTATGTCAAAAATGGCTTCGTTTACAGCTAGCGTGTTAGCTCACGTTTAGCATGTTAGCTTGTAGGTTAGCAAGTTAGTTCACGTTTACTGCATCAGCTTGTGGTTGGCACGTTAGTTTGTGGTTAGCTTGTTAGCTCATGTTTCGCATGTCCACTTTCTGTTAGCGGTTTACCTCAGGGTTAGCATGTTTTGTGTAGCGTCTCTATGACTGAGAGAGCACTGTGAGTGGAGGCAGAACCTATCATGGTTTATCCCTTATCGCAGCACTGTTGGTTAGCGGTTAGCGGCCTAAAGTTGTTTGGTACCTTTAGTAATTAACAGTATTAAACACTACATCAAAGCATCCCTGCTAGCTAGCTTTAGCCTGCTAAGGGTTAATGATGCTCCGAACGCTGGCTGAGTCGACTGCATTAGACTGATTGGTCCTGCATTAGAAATGCTCTCAGATCATAGCGATCTCATCGAGTGCTTCAGTGTGTGTGTGTGTGTGTGTGTGTGTGTGTAGCATACTGCAGTGTGCTGGGTTTCAGTGCCGCAGTGTGTTCAATGTGTTGATGTGTTGCTGAGCTCTCTCTTGGACTGTAGCGCTTTTAGCACCTTTCTGACAGCCTGTACACACACACACACTCACACACACACACACACACACCTGAGTGTGTCGGTGTACTTATTGCTCTGTGGGAATTGATGGCGCAAGCCTTTCGTCAGGCTTTGTGTTTTTTCTGTCTCTCAATGGGAAGTGTGTACATGTCTCTCTGAAGTTGGGAAGGGTGTGTGCTTTCATAGGACTGTGTGTGTGCCCCCCCCCCCCCCTCCACCCCCAGCTAGGACTTCCCATATCAATGCTAGCAATCACATGAGTCACATGGCTAGCAATCCCCCAGCAATCATATGCTATGTCATAGGAACCACTTAGAATACCATAGCAACCACTTAGCAATCACACACTCTATCACACAATCTCAGTGAGAGATATAGGGAACACAACTACCAGCTAACTCCCTAGCAACCACATGCTATTTTATGGGGAATGCTTCACATCAACCTCGTAACCACACAGCATGCCATAAAGCATAGCAGCAGCATCCTTGCAACCACCTGGAATACCACAGCAACCACCCAGAATGCCATAAAGCATAGCAGCAGCACCCTTGCAACCACCTAGAATACCATCGCATCAGACACTAGCAGTCACTGAGTGCCTGGTGGGTTGTGAGGCCTTTATCCATCGCTCATGCTCAAAGTCTGGTGTACACACACACACACACACACACACACACACACACACTCAAAAATGGGATTAACAGCCTTTTACAGTGTGTAGACTCCACCGTGGCCTCCCCATCAAATCTTATCACAAGGTTATCCTCTCTCTCTCTCTCTCTCTCTTTCTTCATCTCTACACACCTGGCTCTGTGCACACAGCTGCTCTGAGTGTTTGCCTGCAGTGGACGCACAATGGCTTTAGTGTGTGTGAGTGTGTATGGCCGTTCGCCGGAGCTGCCAGGCTGAACAGAGTGGGCGTGTGGTCAGCCTTGTTTCCCTGGAATTTCAGCGCTTCAGTTTGTTTGATGTTTATGATGGAAAAATCAGAACACCAGTGATTAAAGAGCATAGGAGTGACATCACCACTGCGGTCACTGCACTGCGGTCACTGCACTGCGGTCACTGCAGCTAAATATGAATTTACACTTATACATGTGATTACTGTCTCTATCTAACTATGCTCTCTCTCTCTCTCTGTCTCTCTCTCTCTCTACCTATCTCTCTACTATCTGTATCTTTCTCACGGCCTGTCTCTACCTATCTCTCTCTCTTCACTGTCTTTATCTCACTCTCTCTCTCTCTCTCTCTCTCTCTCTCTATTGACTCTTTATTCTCTTTCTTTCTCTACTGTCTGTCTCTCCACCTGTCTCTCTACTCTCTCTCTCTTTCCCTATCTGTCTGTCCATACCTATCTCGCTCTACTGATCCCTCTCTACTCTTTCTGCCTGTCTCTCTCTTTCTCTTTCTCTCTCTCTCTCTACTCTGTCCCCTCTCTCTTTCTCTCTATCTATCTCTGACGCCCTCTACCTGTCTCTCTCTCCCCTCTCTTTCTCTCTCTCTCTCTCTCTCTCTCTCTCTCTATCCTCAGCTCACAGAGATTACGCTGAGGAGTTACACAGAAATATTACTGTAAGAATATTGTTACCATCATCATACACAGCTCATATAACCATACTCTCTCTCTCTCTCTCTCTCTCTCTCTCTCTCTCTCTCTCTCTGCAGTGTGTCTGGCTGGAATCACAGTGAAGGTGACCCCTGAGGTGCACGTGATTAAAGGAGGGACCGCCCGGCTGCCTTGCTCCTACACCACCTCTGACAGCTCTGCACTTGTTGTGGTCAACTGGTTCATCGTGAGTACATTCCACTCGGTTGGTGTGGGTGCGCTGTGTGTGTGTGTGTGTGTGTATGTGTGTGTAATTGAATCTGACCCCGTATAAAAAAAAAAATAAAAACATCTGCAGATTCTGCAAGATCTGCAAGATCTGCTGGTATTGGGAGATGTAGGAGGTGTAGCCACTTTGCCAAGGTCTGGAGACCCGAACTGTCACCTTCAGCTGAGAGGAAATTGGTTCAGATTGTCAGGAACAACCCGAGAACCACCGAAACACAGGCCTGCCGTACCCTGGAAGGTGCTGGAACACTACTCTTCGCTGTCTACAGTCAAGCAAGTTCTACGTCTCCATGGACTGAACGACTGAGACTGAAGTGTGGTGCTCAAAAAACTGACGCCTTCAAGCTCGGACAAAGAAAAGGCCTTCTAAATGGGAAGGGTTTAATGGTCAGATGAGCCAAAACTCAACAGTGTTTGGCCACTATGACCAGAGGTGTATTTATAGGAATGGAGGGGAGGCATTTAAACCCCAGGTGGTAGCATCATGCTCTGTGGCTGTTTTGCTGATGGCTGAAACTTGGGTGCCATTTGGCCTTCCCAAAGTCCTGACCTCAACCTTATTGAAAATATGTGGATTGTGCCTAAAAGCCGTGTCCACGCCAGGAAACTAACACATTTAATTGAAGTCTGCCAAGTTTGCCAAGAAGAGTGGTCAGATATCCCACCAGAATTCGGCCAGAAGCTTGTTGTTGGTTCCCAAAAGTGTCTGAAAGGGTGAAGGTACAGTATGGAACCAGGGTCCTGGGAAGACTAGGGCTAGGACCAGCACTGCATACGTGCAGCGCATGTTTATAGATGATCTTCCTGACGCTCCAGCTTCTGTTTATTTGGCTTTTCCAACAATTTCCTACTTCTCCATCTATACCCTTTTATCTTTGTGTGTTGTGTATGCTTGTCCATCCTCTCCTTTCTACCATCTCTTGCTCTGTGCTTTCTGATCTCATGTCAGAAGCGCGGCTGTTTTTGTGACCTTGTCGGCCCTAATGGCCTCGTCTGCAGTTACAGAATTACTAAAGCATAATTCATAATTCAACATAATTTGGTAATTGTTTATTACCTTGAACTAATTACTGAATGTGTCAAATAATGGCTTGAATATATGAAAATTATTTTTCATACTTACGATGCATTCCAAAGCTTTTTTATTGGACACACAGCACGTTTTTATTGATGTTTTCCCCCATGGACAATCTTATGTCACAATGCTACAAATACAAATAGTAGCACCCAACTAACCACATGGGATACTATGGCAACCACTTGGACTGCCCTGGCAACAACCTGAGCATAGCATAGGGACCACCTGGAAGACCTTAACAACCACTAGAAATACCTTAGTACCTGACTAAGCCACCACCTGGGGCACTTCAGCAACTAGCAACCACCTGGGGCACTTGGACTTACATAGCAACCACTAGGGTGCTAACACCTTAGCAAGAACATAGCAACCACCTGGAACCACTTAGCAACCACCTAAAATAATTAAGTAGCCACCCCCTAAAAACCACACGATACACCACAGCAAGGACTTGAAACGCCACAGCAACCACCAAAGAACAACCCAGGCACCATGGCACCGTAGCAACCACCTGGGACACCTTAGCTGTTTTGACTGTTTCAGCTAAAATACCACAGCAACTGCATAGCAAAAATCTAGCAACCCCCTAGGATACCATAGCAACCACTTGAAAAAAAAACTGTTTTACCTTAGTGACCAAGTAGCAACAGATGTTCTCCCCCATGATTCTGAATAGGGTGCACCTGTGTACCCTTCTTATGTCACAATGATACATATACAAATAGTAGCACCCAAAACAACACATGGGATACCATGGCAACCACTTGGAACCGCCCTAGCAACAACCTGAGACACTGTAGCATAGCATAGGGACCACCTGGAAGACCTTAGCAACCACTAGAAATACCACTACCTGGGGCACCTCAGCAGCTAGCAACCACCTGGGACACCTTAACAATCACATAAAGTAACATAGCAACCACCCTAGGAACACCATAGCAATCACCCTAGCAACCACCTGGAACACCTTAGCAACCACCAGCTTAGTAATCGCCCCAAAACCCACATAAGACACCACAGCAACCACCAAAGAACAACTGAGGACTGGTTTGAGGAGCACTGGCATTAAGGATGAATGAAAGTCCTAACAGTAGCAAAAGTGGATAGCAGTAGTCATGTGTACTTAAGCCAGACTATCTCTCTCTCAACCTCTCTCTCTCTCTCTCTTTCTCCCAATCTGTCTCTGTAGGAGTCTGCAGGCTCAAGGAAGCGTGTAGCATACAGATCCTCCATAGAGTCCGGTGTGAGCAAAGACACTCAGTTCACAGGCCGCGTCACCATTGAAACCGACATGACCCTGGTCATCTCCGACACCAGCGTGGAGGACGAGAGGAGCTTCTTCTGCCAGGCCAGTGGCGCCGTGGGCGTCAAAGAAGAGAGAACCGACCTCAAGGTTTTCTGTAAGTCCGGTTCACGTCTCTGACCCCAAACTCACCTTCCAGAAAACGACACTAACACACATACATACAAAAGTAGGATCAACAGGCCGTAGCTCTGACCGAGTTCTGAATGATCATACGACTTATAAAACGCCCACTTGCGTCCAGTAGTGGCCACATACAAAGGGTACGATTGAGTTGTAAATGAGCAGATCTACAGTAGAGTTCTACAGTAGTGTTACATTATGAGGAGGATGGACTACAACAGCAGCTGACCACACCAGGGTCCACCACTGTCAGCCAAGAACAGAAAGCTGAGGCTGCAGTGGCTCAGCATAGGCTCACCAAAACTGAACAGTAGCCTGGTCTGATGAATCTCCATTTCTGCTAAGGTACACAGATGGTAGGGTCAGAATTTGGTGCCCACAGCATGACTCCATGGATCCAACTTGTGGATCCTAAATGACATGAACAGTCATCGCAGTCACCATCAGCTCCACTTATTATAGTTCTGTAGTCCATCTATTTCTCTACATACTTTGATACACCTTGATCTTTAGTGCTAAGGACCCCACAGGACCACAGAGCAGGTATCGTATGGGTGGTGGGTCATTCTCAGCACTGCAGTTCATTGCAAATCAGGGGTGGTCTGAATATTCTGATAAGACTGTGTTGTCATAAACATATGCTTGTCTTAATTCGAACCGTGTTGGTCCCTCAAATGGTTTCTAAGCTTAGCCAGACCAGAACCTGTCCAGAAGATGAAGAACTGAGGAACATCCCTCTCGGACAGTCCTTATTTTTTGATCGTTTAGTTTGCTGGCTAATCGAGAAGCACTGCCCTCTGAAGTAAATCCCCAGCAACTAGATTAAAGCTGAGTCTCTAGCCCCTCTAGAGTCCCTGGGGCCTGTTTTGTCCATTATCCCGGAATGAGTCTTATACGAGACATATGGAGCCGGTCTTTTTAATTCTGTTTATTAGGCTAAAGTAATGTCCTAATAAGCTGGTCAGGAGTCAGTTATGACCATGAAGATTGCATTTGACACAATTAATTAGTTGAGCGATTCCATCCATCATGCTTGATGGATGTCACTTTGGTGGCCTTAAGACATTTGCAGAGGGGTGAGTGCAGTGATGACCAATGCAGGACACCCCCGTCCTTCGCCCTTCACTTTTCAAACAAAGGTGCTTCAAATGTGGTGCCAAAGAAGAACCACTTTTGGTTCCATAAAGAAGCATGTTTGTGATGAAGATGTGTGAGTGTGGAGAACCTGTACATAAAGTCAAGGTTCTTTAGACCTTCTTCACACATTTCTATTACATGTATGCAGATGGCGCTGCACCAGGATTATCAGCCTATAAATACCTGTGGGGAGTGTGGCCGGACTCAGACATTGAGAATAGTGCAGTGCAGTGAAGGCTTGTTGGATGTATGGAAAATGGGTGGCAAAGCAGATGTTGATGATAGGGCTATGGGCTAGGGAGTCTGAAGGTGTATCGAAGGTGTACTGTCATATGGGTCTACCAGCAGTGATACCAGACTGGGATTTCTGCCACTGCTGGTAGACCTGTATGACCGTATGCTTTCAGACACCTGTGGATTCAGCTGCTTCCTTCACTCTTTAACCTTTGACACACCCAAATGCATTCACTTCACTTCACTCCACTTACTTACCCCACATGTATTTATTACCTGATCATCCTTGTGCAACGCCATCTGCAGGAGCCTGAAGATACTACCACCTCATTGTTTTTGCCTGAGGAGCTTACTTCTTTCTTTATGAAACCAAATATGGTTCTTCTATGGCAACACTCAAGAAGAACCTGTAATAGACAAATCCAGCAACTTCTCTGTGGCTTCTATTATTATAGCTGCTGGAAATATGTCCATGGTAACGGACGGTACCCGACAGATGATGCAGACTAAGATTAGGTTAGAAAGCCCTGGAACACGCTTCTAATTTCCTGGTCTGCTTCCACAGGGCTCCCCGATGGGGATAGGCTACTAACAGACTATTAATGGCAGTGCTTGTGGCGTTCACCAGTGTTGTATCCTCAAAGCACTTGACCTCGTCGCCTCCAGCCCTACTGCTCACTGGCTAGCCAATCTAAATGAAAATGATCTTTATTGCAAATGATCAATATGTCAAACGTTTCAAGGACCCTGGATAAAGACATTTAGAGCCTCTGGCTTTGTGGTCATTCCATTCATATCCATACATATTCCAGTCATATACGGTTCCTCCCATAGTTCGTTCACTCTTATTGGATGGCATGTAGTTGCAAACCATTTGGCTATTGGCTATGTTGTTGTTATGTTTGTGTTCTACCAATCCTCCAGTGTTGGCTGGCTTGCTGAAAAATGCTCAATCAAAGGCTTCCAGTTTTAGCCAAGCGAAATAGCAAAATTATTAACCCTTGCCCCCATTCTCCATTATGTTCCATTATAAACTGAATTATGGGCAGTGTAGACAAAGCAGATTCCTACAAAGTAATGTCAATTAAATCATAAAAATATATCATACAAAATGAGTTATTGCATAAGCAGTCATATGTGCCTTGCTGGCCTCCCTCACTAGTCTCCTTCTTACATGGTCACTCAGTGTATGAGGATGGCCTGCTGTAGGCTGATTTACACATGTGCCATATTCCTTCCATTTCTTAATGAATCTCCAGGGGATGATTAGTGATGATTAGATTTCCATCTCACTAACTGTGGGACTACTAACACCGACTGCCTGGACCTATGTTGAATTAGGTCACTTTATAGGGGGTGAATATTTATGCAATTTATTATTTCACAGCATATATTTTAATTTAATTTGTCTTATTTTTAAGATAAAACCATAATAAAAATTGTATATGTTTAAAATTATATTCACCATAGATTCACCAATATTATTATAAATACCCTTATATTTAACAAATAATAATTATTATATTATATAGGAAATATCAAAGGGTGTGAATACTTTTTATAGGCACTGTATATCATTGTGGATAACAGGTTACACCACAAAACAAAGCCAACTGCTAAAAAATAAGTAAGATAATTAAAAGAAACAACAGCGCAAAAGGAATT
Organism: Salminus brasiliensis; assembly: GCF_030463535.1. Classification (NCBI taxonomy): domain Eukaryota; kingdom Metazoa; phylum Chordata; class Actinopteri; order Characiformes; family Bryconidae; genus Salminus; species Salminus brasiliensis. The sequence continues at coordinate 41,402,530 of NC_132882.1, forward strand.
TGGAGAAGCTCCACCCACTTTCTGTGTAGCACAGTTTTAACATCATTCCGGTCCCAAAATCATAATATTAATGTTTCAATATAAATCATATGATCATAACACAAGTATTCTGTCCACATCATGCAGTCCTATTGTACAATAAGTGTGTCAGTGTGTGTGTGTGTGTGCGCATGTGTGTTTGTGAGAGTGTGTGTGTGCATGTGTGTGTGTGCACTAATTGCATGGCTGTATTACGTTGTTATGCCGTACAGTGCTGTGGGCTGTGTGCTGTGGGCTGGGACTGCAACAGACCAGGCTATTATTGCATTTCCCATCAGGACGGAGCACTGAGAGCCATAATTGTATAATGACTGTGAGCGAAAACTGAGAGGCTGTGGTCCCGAGAGGGAAGTGCTGGGACTAGGCTAATGGCTAATGCTGCAGCACAGGGGAAATGGGCTCAGGGATAGACAGAAGGAAACTGTCAGTTTAGTCCATTTATACATATATATCAGTTTCATTTAGTCTGTTTCAGATCAGTTCAGTCCATTTGGTTCATTTAGTTCTGTTCAGTCCATTCAGTTCATTTAGTTCTGTTCAGTCCAATTCAGTTCATTTAGTTCTGTTCAGTCCATTCGGTTCATTTAGTTCTGTTTAGTCCAATTCAGTTCATTTAGTTCTGTTCAGTCCATTCAGTTCATTTAGTTCTGTGCAGTCCCATTTAGTTCTGTTCAGTCCGATTCAGTTCATTTAGTTCTGTTCAGTCCATTCGGTTCATTTAGTTCTGTTTAGTCCAATCAGTTAATTTAGTTCTGTTCAGTCCAATTCAGTTCATTTAGTTCTGTTTAGTCCAATCAGTTCATTTAGTTCTGTTCAGTCCAATTCAGTTCATTTAGTTCTGTTTAGTCCAATCAGTTCATTTAGTTCTGTTCAGTCCAATTCAATTTATTTAGTTCTGTTCAGTCCAGTTCAGTTCATTTAGTTCTGTTCAGTCCATTTGGTTAATTTAGCCCTGTTCAGTCCATTCAGTTAATTTAGTTCTGTTCAGTCCATTCGTTTCATTTAGTTCTGTTCAATCCATTCGGTTCATTTAGTTCTGCTCAGTCCAGTTCAGTTCATTTACTTCTGTTCAGTCCATTCAGTTCATTTAGTTCTGTTCAGTCCCATTTAGTTCTGTTCAGTTCAATTCAGTTCATTTAGTTCTGTTCAGTCCATTCGGTTCATTTAGTTCTGTTTAGTCCAATTCAGTTCATTTAGTTCTGTTCAGTCCAATTCAGTTCATTTAGTTCTGTTTAGTCTAATCAGTTCATTTAGTTCTGTTCAGTCCAATTCAATTCATTTAGTTCTGTTCAGTCCAGTTCAGTTCATTTAGTTCTGTTCAGTCCATTTGGTTAATTTAGTTTTGTACAATCCATTCGGTTCATTTAGTTCTGTTCAGTCCCATTTAGTTCTGTTCAGTTCAATTCAGTTCATTTAGTTCTGTTCAGTCCATTCGGTTCATTTAGTTCTGTTTAGTCCAATTCAGTTCATTTAGTTCTGTTCAGTCCAATTCAGTTCATTTAGTTCTGTTTAGTCTAATCAGTTCATTTAGTTCTGTTCAGTCCAATTCAATTCATTTAGTTCTGTTCAGTCCAGTTCAGTTCATTTAGTTCTGTTCAGTCCATTTGGTTAATTTAGTTTTGTACAATCCATTCGGTTCATTTACTTCTGTTCAGTCCATTCGGTTCATTTAGTTCTGTTCAGTCCATTCAGTTAATTTAGTTCTGTTCAATCCATTCAGTTCATTTAGTTCTGTTCAATCCATTTGGTTAATTTAGCCCTGTTCAGTCCAGTTCAGTTCATTTAGTTCTGTTCAGTCCATTCGGTTCATTTAGTTCTGTTCAATCCATTCGGTTCATTTAGTTCTGTTCAATCCATTTGGTTAATTTAGCCCTGTTCAGTCCAGTTCAGTTCATTTAGTTCTGTTCAGTCCATTCGGTTCATTTAGTTCTGTTCAATCCATTCAGTTCATTTAGTTCTGTTCAGTCCAATTCAATTCATTTAATTCTGTTCAGTCCATTCGTTTCATTTAGTTTTGTTCAATCCATTCAGTTCATTTAGTTCTGTTCAATCCATTCAGTTCATTTAGTTCTGTTCAATCCATTCGGTTCATTTAGTTCTGTTCAGTCCATTCAGTTCATTTAGTTCTGTTCAGTTCAGTTCAGTTTACTTTACTTTCACCCAGTCAGTTCAGTTCAGTACATTTTATTCCATTTCAGCTCATTTCACTTCAATTTAATGTTGTTCGTTTATTTATTTATTTATGGTAAGTTTTGTGTAGTTACTTTCAGTTCAGTACATTTTCTATTTCACTCCAGTTCAGTTAAGTTTAGTTCAGTACATGTAGATTACTTTACAAATTTCATTTGATGTCACTTCAGCTCAGTATGAAATTTCAGTTTATTTCATTTCAGTACATTTTAGTTAAGTAAATGTCATTTAAGTTCAGTTCAGTACGTTTAATTCCAGGAGTTTCAGTTTTGTTTCATTTTGGTACATTTTAGCTCCGTAAATGTCAGTTCAGTCAATTTCATTTAGGGTCAGTTTAGAACATTTTTGGTCAGTTAATGTCATTTTAGTTCAATTTAGTTCAGTAAATTGTAGTTCTGTAAATTTTGTGAAGGCCATTTCAGTTCAGTTTGTTTAATTCCAGAAATTTCAGTCGTTGTTTTTTTTATTTCAGTACATTTGAATTCTGTACAATTCACTTTGGTAAATTTCATTTATAGTCAGTACAGTTCAGTTCTACAGTTTAGTTTAGGAAATTTCATTTAAGGTCATTTCAGTTCAGTATGTTTCATTCCAGAAATGTCAGTTCAGTCACTTTCATTTAGGGTCAGTTCAGGACATTGCAGTTCAGTCCAAGTCTAGTTCAAAGTTTAGTTCAGTTCAGTTCAAGTCAGCCATTTCATACATTTACGATAGAATCCAGTGTAAACTTAACAGATGCTGATTATCTCTCTCTCTCTCTCTTCCCTTGCTTTTCCCTCTCCCTTTCTCTTTTAGTTCCTCCGCAGAAGCCAGTGGTGACCGGTAATGACCTAAACATTTTTGTAACCCAGGACAATGAAGACACTTCTCAGGTAAGGAAATCCTGCACAGTTCATTTCACACTACATGGCTTTTAGTTAGCTTTTGAAATAAAAGATGTTCAAATGTGTGTGTGTGTCTTGCTCAGGTTGGCACATGCACCAGCATGAACGGTCACCCGCCACCTCGAATCATCTGGTTTAAAGACTCCATGCCTCTGCCAGAGGTGACGGATCCTAAAGAGAGTGAGTAATAACACACGATAACAGTTATAACAACACTCTCTGTGAGCATCAGATTATTTGTCTCACAACACAGTTGAAGAATGCACAATAGTGCTCTTACCCTGGCTTTGGAAGCTGGGTTATGTAAAGAGATATTAAGCACAAGGTTGTGGGGTCGGTACCCAGGTCTGGTAAGCTTAAGCAAGACTCCTAACCCTGCCTGCTCCAGGAGCACCGTGGCATGGTTGACAATGTGCTCTTACCCTTTCTAAGGCTTTCTAAGCTGGGTTATGTGAAGAAATATTGCTCACAAGGTTGTGGGTTTAATACCCAGGTCTGGCAAGCTTGCTCAAGTCTCTTAATCCTCTCTGCTTCGGATGCTACTGCAGCATGGTTGACGATGTGCTCTTACCCTGGCTTTGGAAGCTGGGTTATGTGAAGAGATATTAAGCACAAGGTTGTGGGTTTGATACCCAGATCTGGTAAGCTTGATCAAGTGGTTAACCATGTGCTCTGACTCTGACTCTGCTCTGAATTATGTGGAGAGGTACTTATCGCAAAGTTATAGGTCGATACCCAAAGTCTTTTAACCCTGTCTGCTCTAGGGGCACCATAGCATGGCTGACCCTGCGTTCTGTGAAGAGATGATTTGTTGTACTAATTAAGTAAGTACCTTCCTGTAGTAGCTTTGGCTTCAGACATTCACCTACACCTCTCACTCCCTCTTTCAGAGACGTACATGGTCCCCCGTGTGGTGAAAGAGTCTTCAGGTCTGTTCACGGTCTCCAGCACTCTCAACATGCACCTGACGAAGGAGGACGCCAAGTCAGTCTTCCACTGCACCGTGGAGTACATGATGCCCAATAGCCAGATCAAAAAGGATAGCTCTGACAACTTTAACCTTACACTGCACTGTGAGTATATATATATATATATATATATCATCGCAGTCCACTGAATGGATGCTTATGTAAAATAAGAGTTTATTCCAGGTAATTTAGAGCATTTTTATTGGTCCTACTGTCCAACCCTAATTCACAGTAATAGGTGTTTTGACCAGGAGTGGCCAGACCTTTGCATGCCTCTGCCATGCTTTAACTACTAAGAACAGGGCTAGCAACATCACATCACCCAGTGGTCCGTTATTTACTGCTGACATTGGCCTTACTGCGTATTGGCCTGCTGCCTTCTCTACCCATCCCTAACCTCTTTCATCTCCTCCCTCGCTCTTCTTCAGACCCATTGGAGAACGTGTTCTTCACGTTGTTGACCCAGAACCCGATCAAAGAGGGAGACGATGTTGAGATGAAGTGCGAGACGGACGGAAATCCTCAGCCTCCGTTCGAATTCTACCATGGAGTGAGGACGATTTCGCCACCCTGCACTCACGCTCGCTAAGTAGTTCCTCGTGGTTCTTTCTGAGGGCTGTTGCTCAATCGTCTGTGTCTCTCTCTGTTCCTCTTGTGCAGGACAAACCGATTCCTAGCAAAGATGGTTTACTGACTGTGAAAAAAGTCACCCGAAATGACGCCGGCACCTACAAATGTGATGCTCTGGACTTTGACACTGCGGTCGATCCGTCCGAACTTTCCAAATCACTCACCATCAACGTGCACCGTGAGTAGCTGCTTTGCGAGTTCGGGCAAAAGTGCACAATTCACCCCTTTACACCTTTAAATGTGGACATTCAACCAAGACATGTTTGGGACTACAGGGCTAATGTAGCTAACAAGTAGCGAAAGTAATTGGACAAACTAACCTGATTATAAATATAAGGCTTATATTTAATACTTGGATGCCAATCGTTTGTGCTCCGTCAACTGCTTGAGGTCTGGAACCCATAGACATCACCAAATGCTGAGTTTTCTCCCTTGAGGTGCTTTGCCAGGCCTTTAGTTGCTGCTTGTTTATGGGTCTTTCTGCTTTTCTGCAATTCAGGTGATTGACTTCAAGCCCTGTATACTTTTGAATTCATCTGACTGCTTTTATCAGCAGCCATATCATCAATAAACACCAGTCAAACAGGTCCATTGGCTGCCATATAGGCCCATACCATGACAGTGCCTCCACCATGTTTTTTTTTTTTTAAATATCCAATTTTCCTCCCAAATTTAGAATTTATCCCATTTACCCAACCTACTCATTAGCACTCTCCCCTACCACATATAATGCTCCCGACAATAGGAGGTTGAGGAGTGACACATACAAAACCAGCCACCACTTCTTTGTGAACTTACGCCGATGCAATGTCACCATGTAACCAATACATTCAGAGGAAAGCTCCGTGTACCCAGGCTCCGATGCATCTACCTTCTGCTCAGATTCAGATTCGCCCATACCGGCCAGCGTTACACTGACCGTATAAGAGGAGAGAGCCACCAACCACCTAATGAAAACAAGGCATACTGTGCTATCTTGGGCTCTGGCTGCTGATGGCAGGCAGCAATCGAACCAGCAATGCTTCGGAATAATCTGTCTGTCCATTGTCCAATTACTTTTGACCCGTGAAAATGGAGAGAATTTCAGTCATTCCTTAAAGGTTACTTTAAATTAAAGATCTCTCTCTGTCTCTCTCTTAGATCTGGACCCAGTGTCCATTGTCCCAGCTGGTCCTTTGACGGTCAAGAAAGGAGACACTGTGGAGGTGCAGTGTAAGAGCAAGTCTCCTGACCCGTTTATCCTGGAGTGGACAAAGGCAAGTCCCACTTTTTCTTCCTCATACTGTTTTCCTTCCTCTCCGGTGCCTATCTTTGTTTTGCGGCTTTAGCGGGAGAGTTGGTGGAAAGTGCTCTTCGCTGTTTGAGGTTTCTCCAGGGACTTGAGTGAAAATGACGGAAATATCTGTTTTGTTGAGGATGACAGAGCAGAGCGAGAGCAGAGACACACCGTTCAGACCCTTTACAAAGAGCATAGTTCAGATAGACTGTGGATAATGGTATATAGTGTTGATTCCTCTTACACACTTGCCCCTGACATACCTATATTCTGCATTTATTTTTGTGTGTGTGTGTGTGTGTGTGTGTGTGTGTGTGTTATACAGAATGACAAGAAACTGCATCAGTCAGGTGTGTTGGCCCTGGAGACGGTCACTCTGGCCGATGCTGGTGAATATGTGTGTACTGCATCTGTCCCCTCTGTGCCGGGCCTGCTGAACCGGGCTAACATCACTATCAGAGTTAAAGGTAGAACACACACACACACACACACATGCATACATATATATTTATATAAAGAATAGTTTTGGTGTATTAAGGTAACATAACTATAACATACTACAGTTCAAAAACATTGGGATCAGTTGTCACAGTGGTTCCCACAGTTTTATTAGAACTTCATAGACCTGGAGTATCATGTGAAAAAGTTAGAACACCCCATGAAAACCTTTGTCCTTTTGAGCATACTTAAACATCTGGACAGTTGACCTTCATTTGAACTATATTAAGAGATGGAGGTAAAATAACTAAACCATCAAAACTGAAGAAGCATCTTTTAAACTTAATTTATAAAATATAATTTATAGAAATGTAATTTATTTTGAGGAAAAAGACACCCCTACGTTTATAACTATTTAGAAGACCTACAGTAAGAAACGGTACAGTAGTGATATACAGCCCTGAATGCAGCTGCGGCATAATTTAAAGTGGGCCGAGAAATTGAAATGAGAATCCTTCAGCTTCATCTTGTGGGGGGTGGGGAGGGAGGTGTGGTAGGGAGCACTGGTGTAACACCTTAATTGTGACAAACATACAAATCGGGGTGTAACAAAATGAGTTCGTTTGTCGTTCTTGTGTTTATATTGAGTGGTCATGTTGATAATTACCACATTAAACCATAGATTTATTATTTAGTTATTAATCCTAATGCAGCAACCGTTATGAATGATTTGGTGTTAAGCACATTTTGCGGCGTCCCACAGAGTTCTGTTTTAGGGTTCGCGGAATTCATGCAATGTTATGAGGGGAAATCTGGCATGTAAGCCTAAGCACTGGGTTTAAAGGGTTAATAGTTCGCCTTTCATCAATCACAACACCTTAGCAACCACCAAGCAATGCCTTAGCAACCACCTAGCAACAGCTATAGCACAGTACATTAGCAACTCATTACTCTTAGTGGAACCCTGGGAATGTGATGTGCCTGCTTGTGCTACGGAGTGAATCATGAAAATGTCTCTGTTGCTGGTGGAGACAATGGCTGGGCTGGGCCTGCAATAGCCCTGTCTTCGCAGAGTATCTGCTCTTACCCCTACTTCCTCAGCCAAATCTGATAACATTGCAGCAGGATGCTGGAAGTACACTTCAAGGCACTGAGATGCACAGCAAAAGAGAAATGAGAGCAACTGAAGACAAGCCGAGGGCGGATTTCGTGGGGCGGAGGGTTTCCGTAGGTAGTGTGGTCAGAGGGTATACAGTATGTATTAAGGATGGGCGTGGAATATACAAACTCATTTGAAAGGACCCGTGAAATAAATCCTCCTGAAGCGCCTCTTCCTCTTTCCAGTGTGACGCTAACCCCCCGTCCCCTCCCTTTTGTCTGTCTCTCCCCCACAGGCAAGCCTGAGATCGATGCACCTATGCATGGAGAGGTGAGGAAAGAGGGAGAAGAGGTGACTCTCAAGTGCTCTGCTCGAGGCTTTCCTGCTCCACAGTTCACCTGGAAACCTTCTGGCAAAGAGGTGTGTACTAATACACATACACACACACACACATACTGTCTAGAAAATTGCCACCTTGCGTATTTTAGGCAGTAGTAACTTCAGACTCCTGCAGATGGCGCTGCACGAGGATGATCAGGCTATAAATACCTGCAGGGTGTGTGATGGAACTCAGACATTGAGAAGAGTGCAGTGCATGGCTCGTTGGATGTGTGGAAAATGGGTCACAAAGCAGCACATTAGGCATTAGGGCGTGGCCAAAGGTGCCATAGTGTGAGGGAGGTAGCTGAATCTTCAGGCGTATGGAAGCGTACGGTCATACAGATCTACCGGAAGTGGCAGAAATCCCAGTCTACAGGAAGTTCATTAAGACATTTAAGACACATTGCTTTGGGTCATGCTGCCTGCTATCAGCAGCCAGAGCCAGGTAGAGCACAATTGGCCTTGCTCTTTCTGGCACAGGTTTCCTCTGAGCACGTCGGTTAACCGATGATGATGATGACCCTTAAAAACAACTGCAAGGCCCCAAAGACACCGAAGTCGAGTTAGCGCTCTTGAGAGCTCAAAACTTTTCAGGGGCCAAAAATAATGTGAAACATTTTTAAATAATAAGAACGATCAGAGCATTAGCACATATGCTAACATAACCTTTACAGGCTTTACTTTCTTGCTTAATCAATCCACAGATGTCTGAAGAGCAGTGTATGTGCTGATATTCCTTCTCATTCTTCATGTCTGTGTGTGTGTATGTAGTCAGTGACAGTAGACGGATATAAGACCATCAGCACAGTCACCCTCAAGGCCACGGCTGCAGTGCTTAAAGACGGCGTCACTTGTGAGGCAACCAATCCTGATGGCTCAGACAGCAAGAAGTTCCTGGTGGAAGTCAAATCAGGTTCGTTCTTCATGGTTGTGACCAGTGCATTACTAAATCATCCACTGTACAGTACCAGTCAAAGGTTTGGACACATCCTCTCTCATGCAGGGGCCACAGTCTACATTTAGAGGTTTATTTTTGCCCGGGAGGTCCACTAGATGTTTGTGTGGGTGTGTGCACCAAAGGCCATCATTATGTGACCATTTTTTCAACTTCATTATATCTCTTAGACTTAGCCCTATTAGGACGGGATTCGTTCTACATGGGGATGTATGAGGAGTAATGTACATTTTACTACTGGACGTCTCTGTAAAACGTATGAGCGATTCGCACGGGATGAGAAATCTCTGCATAGATGGGACCGAGATGGGAGGGGCTACTTGATTTGCGCTTGCTTGTCCTCCAATAAAATGGGACAATATCATTTTTATAAGTGTGAAAATTAGCAGCTACATGTTCATAACACGTATTCCGGCTGTAGGCTACACTGTCAATGACTTAGCCTAAAGCTGCTGGAGGCATTTCAGCTCTGAGGCGTTGGTTGGTCTCATGGATTTGAGGTTTGACACATGTCAATTCGCATGGTTTTACAAAGGGCAAAAGGCAGGGTCATTTTAACTGACGTGAGACTGGACTGGCCTACAATCACAGAGAAACTCTGGTGATAATGACATTACCACACCTCCCCATGTAAAACTTTAGGGCTTTAAACAGGCTGATTGTTACTGAGTCTGGTCTGATCAGCCTCTTCACACCAAATCACTCATAACAGTGTAAGGGGAAATGCTAGAAAAGCAAATCAGAGCCCTGTGTCAGGAAGACTAAGTAGTTTGAAAACGAGTCCTGTGGACTGGTGAAGTTAAAATAGAGGTTTTTGGCTGCTGTGTGTAAAGGGATGTTTGGCTCACAGGGGACGCAAGTTCGAATCCCGAGCCATGCCGCTTTGCCATCAGCGACCAGAGTCAGAGAGAGCACAACTGGCCGGTGGGTAGATGGCGCTCTCTCCCCTCATCACTCTTAAAGCAATGTTGGCCGGCACAAGCGTCTGTTAGCTGGTGCGGCACAGCCTTAGAGAGTGCCGGCTGCCTGGCAATACCACAACGAAAAGAGGCGATGGTTGGCTTTGCATGTATCGGAGGAGTCTTTACCCTCCTAGTGTGGGGAGCATGGATAGTGCCAAGGGGAGCAAAGAACGGATGGGTTAAAGGGTGCAGAGGTTCATGACGAGAACACCTCTCCAACTGTTTACCACAGTGGTATATCAATCCGGCTTTGACCTTGTGCTGCAGCCAGTGACACTAGGAACTGGGACACAGGGAACATTCTACCAGTGATCTTACACACTTCAGATTAGACTGAATACCTTTCCTGTAATTTACGCCAAATATTATGGCAGAACTTAGCATTAGCCTTTTCCTGTTTTCCGACATTCACAAATTCACAAACTGATGAACTGTTATTCTATTCTATACATGGAAATAGTCTTACAGAGGTGTCATAGAGGTGACCAAACCTTTTGGCCGGTACTGTATGTCCTTTTCACACACATTTTCGGCGCAACACAGGCCAGCATTTGTGACCATATGTACCTTTCCTCTCTTCCCACAGACAACGCTGTCGATCCCCACAACGGAGGACGAGGTAGACACTTGTCCCTGCTCTCTCTCCTCCTCCTCCTCCTCCTCTCCTTCTTTTCTGGACTCTGTCTTGTACATACTCTGTAGCCTTGCTCTCTCCCAGCACTGTACATTGTATATTGTGTATCGCTACCAGAACCACTGTGTATATTTATATTGTACTATTGTTTCCCATCTTTGTATGACGTCCGCTCCCTGAATTTCCCCGTGCGGTTCCTGCACCTCCGACTTTTTTTCCTGCCTTGGGGACAATAATGAGAATAATAATAAAAAAAGAAACTCGGTTCTATTTCCCTCTCTTCTCCTTCTCTTTCTTGTCTTTTCGCTCAGAGTGTGTCTCGTGTGGTAACTTTCTTTCCCTCCTCATCTCTGTACGCGTCACTGTAGTGTGTGTCTTGTCATGGTGGTGGGCTTGTCACTAGCATTGTGAGTATCTTTCAGTGTCACCCGAGGTTTGTGTGTGTGGGTTCTTTTTTGGGGGTCTATGCTCAAAAATGGTTCATGCCACGGGACTCAACTCTTTTTCTTCTTGCAATGCTGCTCATAGGAAGCCCTGTCTTTGCAACAGGTCTGTACGCTTGCTGCCGTCCCTCCGCCTGTGCTTGTGTGTATTTGTGTGTTTGTGTGTTACAGTACGAGACCTTTTGCACTTTGTGTTGCCACATTCTGCCACGCCGGGTCTCGCTGCCCATAGCCAACGTAGCTAACCTTACCTGTATAACGTGTCAGATATGTTGTGCATATCTGCTATGATGCTAAAGCTAAAGCTAACAATGAGAATGCAATATCACTGTAATGGGTGGCTTCAGAAAGCCGCCATGGCCGGCCCCCAGTGTGTTTAATAAGTGAGAGTCAAGAGGGCCAGCGGTAGGAGACTCGATCCACTGTTCTATCCAGTCTTCTGAGGGTTGTTTTGGATGTAAAGACCCTAAAAATGTCGAACCCCCTACACAGGACGATCTGCAACCTTGGCACAAGCTAGGTTAGCTAGCTGACCAGGAGCCTGCTTTTGCGAGGAACCAGCTAGCTAACACTCGGCCACTTCCGTGTAGCGGCAAATTTTACAACATTGTTAGCGCTGCTAAAATATTGTTTTCAGATGTGAATTTATATTAAAGAATAGAGTGTAAATGCCTCTCTAAGCTTATTATTATTATTATTATTTCATCTAAGCGATAGGTGGAGGTGGCCGATATTGGGGACAACCGTTGTTATTGTGTACAGCTATTTGAATACATTATATATATAGCTGTAATTCCAGAAATTTTTAATTGCTCTCAGTTCAGGCTTTGAGACTGAACAGATATTAATAATAATAATACATTTTTAACTCTGTTGGTTAAATAAATGAATAATCATGAATATTTCACAGTTTTATTTATATAAATGTTTTATATAATGGAATTTTAAATGAGCGAAATTAGCTTAAATGCTTACTTGGCATCAAGGAGGTAGCAAGGCACCAAAGCTGGCCTCAAAACCAAGTGCAAAATGTTATATATGTGTGTGTGTTTGATAGAGACGGTACCTGGGAAAGTATGTGCAGTGTTAGGAGCTGTTTGTGCGTGTGTGTGTGTTTAGTATCTGTCAGCTGGGGGTCGTTCCCTCTTTTGTCTTTGCTTCCCATGTGGCAAGATCTCCCCTGATATTAAACCAAACAATCCCTTATTGTTCTCTTATTTCCTCCCCACCCTCTCCACCCTTCTTACTCCCCTCAACTCTTCACCTCCTCACCCCCATCTATTACTTCTTGCTCCTTTCCATCATGTATCTCCTGTCTTCCTCCCCAATCTCCTTCTGTCCCTTTGTCCTCCCAGCTGAATCCCAGGAAGGTGGCTCCAGCGGAGTCGTGATCGCTGTGGTGGTGTGTGTGCTCCTACTGCTGCTCCTGGTGGCCTCGCTCTACTTCCTCAGCAAGAGGGGAAAAATACCCTGCAGCAAAGCGGACAAGAAAGAACAGTGAGTACAGAGTAGGACAGTGGCATCTACGTGAACTCTGGACCTCCAGATTGGGAAAAGTGCCAAGGGAGGTAAAAGGTCAGAGTCATTAAGCCCACTCAACAGCAGGGATACCCTGATATGGAGAGCCAATAGAATCACGGTAACACACCTGCCTATTCATAAACAAGATTTACTATCCTAGTAAAACCTTTTACAGTTTTACCTGAGGTTACTGGGAAAAGGCACTTCCACACCCTTGTGCAAGAATGCAGGACAGTAAATATCCCTGTAAGAGGCTGGAACTGGGTTAATATAATATATAATCTAGTTAGCTTAATAGCTATGGCTGCAGCTTCACTGGCTTCCTGTAGCTGCTGCCTGCATCAGATTCAGAACCCTGATGCTGGCCTACAAAGCCAAGAACGGACCAGCCAGCCCTTCCAGACTTGATGGCAATGGTCAAAAGCCGATCTGCACCAAGAGCCCTTCCTACTTCAAGTACGGCTCGGCTCGACCCGCCATCCCTCAAAATCCACGGAAGACGAGCGTCCAGACTTTTTTCTGTCCTGGCACTGAAGTAGTGGAACGAACTTCCCCTGGGTGTCCGAACAGCAGAGTCTCTCGCTGTCTTCAAACCCAGACTGAAGACCCTCCTCTTCTGAGAGGACTTGGGTGAAGAGTAGAGAACTGTGGTCTCCATATTGACTTGTGTTTAGTAGAGTCTAAACTTAGAGGTATCTTTGAATTTTTAGTCTATTTAAACTAGCTGAGGTTATTCCTAAAGAAACAGTGAAGCACTTTTATAAGTCGCTCTGGATAAGAGCATCTGCTAAATGCCCTGTGAATGTACTTTGCGAGCTATTGCATTCATTTCTCAACCAGTGCACTGCCTCCCTGTTACAATGTCTCAGCTAGGTTGAACGTAGCCAGCTAAAGAGGGCTATTTGTCACTTATATTATGCTAAATGCATTATTAGCATTGGTAATGCTAGCTTGCTAACTTCCTAAAAGTAAACACAACGGGTCAGTGACACGGGGTCACGAATTTGACATGAAAACACACACAGGAACTGACCCATTGCTTGTTGATATTGCATAACCCAGTCCTCAGCTTTCTTCACACCCTCACACTCTCTTACGCTCTCATTGGCTGTAGCTAGTCTCAGCTGGTTAGCCATCGCCTCAAAAAACTCTCTTTATATCTGCAGCACAACTGGAGAGGTGAAAGATAACATTGTGGTGGAGATGAAGTCTGACGGGAAGCCGAATGGGGAGTCAGAGCCTCTCAACAAACACCCTTAGGTAGGTAATCAAGGCTAGACTTCCAGCAATGGAGATTTACCTTGCTGAGGACTTTAGGTCCAATCCTAGTCTACATGATGTTGACCATGACTGTAGTGTGAATGGATACAGTGAATGGCTATAACAGCAATACGACGCCTGGCAGGACGCTTATGTCAGTGTTTACAGCAGGGTTACTGCTGGAACCATCTTTTCATTCATTAAAATGACCATGTCCTCTTCATCTTACCTTTTTTTCCCAGTAGTGTTAGTTACAGGAAAGAATGCTGAAGAAGGAAGATTGTCAGAGGGAGTGGAAGACGAGACAGTGAAGTGGCTGGGGTGCCTTCTTTTTCCTCCAAGAGAGGCATCGACCTGAAGTGGAGATAAATTTGAGCTGTAAATTTCTTTTTTTCCGGATGGGGTCGGACCGGGTATAACATATGGGGGAGGTTGTGGTTAGCTTAAATGGGAGGGACTACGAACACAACGGGTGGGGTTTTGATAGGGGGTGGAGCTACGAGTCATAGGGTGGGACTGGGGTAAATGTAAATGAGACATTATTTTGATACAGTGTCAATCAAGCCGGCCTTGGTCTGTCGACCACGACTCAACTTTGTCTATTGATCAGACTAGCTGTGGAGAAGAGGGCACTGGTAACACGATGCAGCAGCTGGCATCATGCCAATTTCCTTGTCTACACCCATTCTCCCCCCCAACCACCACCACCACCAGAGCCAAGGCTTTTCGATAAACTCATGCCTGTGCACTTCTGCGCAGACTTAGCCTGCTTTAGACAATCCGCCTACTGTTCTTTCCAACACCGTTCTTCCCAGTGTAGGTTCTCAAAAAGACACTGTACTGATGGCTCCAGGGAACTACCCTGACCATGACCTGTCCGATCAGCCCGGTGGTGAAATCACATGTCTACTGAATCTTCTGAAATGACTTGTCGCTCTTTTTGTTTTCCTCACACTGTCTGTATAGTCACTTTACTCTACTTGCTTTTTATACCTGAGTTAGACGCTAGCTGTTAGTTTCCTACGACAAACTGAATGCTCCTGTGAAGTTCTAGACAGAGGTCAGGTCTCGAGTCGCTCTCGAGTTATACAGTAAGTTGACTGCCTTACGAGTCGACTCAGATTCACGGTTAATTAAATCGGGACTCAACGCGGACACCGCTTACTCAAACCCCCTTGACTGATTCACAATTCATCTTGAACTCACCCTTAACTGACTCACGATTCAATTAGAACTCAGCCCTTTACTGACTCGCGACTTGACTCGTACACACCCTTACTAGGTGCACAACTCAACTTGGATTTACCATTCACTGACTCATAACTCTTTCAGACTTGCTTTAGACTGACACCAGACTCAAAGTGGTCTCACCCTTACCAGACTCACGACTCAACTCGTACATGTTATTAACTGATTCATGAGTCAACTTAGACACACCATTACCAGACTCACGATTTAACTCAGACACACCATTACCAGACTCACGATTTAACTCAGACACACCATTACCAGACTCACGATTTAACTTAGACACACCATTACCAGACTCACGATTTAACTCAGACACACCATTACCAGACTCACGAGTTAACTCAGACACACCATTACCAGACTCACGACTCAACTCGTACATGTTGCTAATTGATTCATGAGTCAACTCAGACACACCATTACCAGACTCACGAGATAACTCAGACACACCATTACCAGACTCACGATTTAACTTAGACACACCATTACCAGACTCACGATTTAACTTAGACACACCATTACCAGACTCACGATTTAACTTAGACACACCATTACCAGACTCACGATTTAACTCAGACACACCATTACCAGACTCACGATTTAACTTAGACACACCATTACCAGACTCACGATTTAACTTAGACACACCATTACCAGACTCACGATTTAACTCAGACACACCATTACCAGACTCACGACTCAACTCGTACATGTTGTTAATTGATTCATGAGTCAACTTAGACACACCATTACCAGACTCACGAGTTAACTCAGACACACCATTACCAGACTCACGATTTAACTCAGACACACCATTACCAGACTCACGAGTTAACTCAGACACATCATTACCAGACTCACGAGTTAACTCAGACACATCATTACCAGACTCACGAGTTAACTCAGACTCACGAGTTAACTCAGACACATCATTACCAGACTCACGAGTTAACTCAGACACACCATTACCACACCACAACTTTACCAGAACTGCTAAAGACTCGAGACTCGGGCTCCTGCGAAGCCACTTGTGAACGTCTCTGCCTCTAGACTTCAAGTCAGTGAGCTGAGGCCAAAAGCTTGGAGGTGAGGTGGAGGGAAAGACCGGAGAGAGTGAATCCCAAGACGAGCAACTCTGTTCTCATCGAAAGCCCTGTCCGTGAACTTCAGCAGAACTTTAACTCAATCTTCTCATTTCCTCCCTGCTGCTCTGGATTCCTCTGCACAGCCTCGGCACGTTCAAAGAGTCTTCTCAAGCAGGGCTGTGGAGCCGAATACAGAGTGCAGACTGCTATTTCACAGGACTCTTCACGCCGGGTGAAATTAGCTTGTAGCCTGTGGCTTTTGGCTTTAGTCTTTCAACCCCTTCTCCCAAATGAAGCCGAACTGTCAAGACCTAAAGTTGGCTTCTTTAGTTTTGGACTGGAACTACAAGGCTAACATAGCGTATATGGCTTTATTCCCACCAAGCTACCATCGTGCGAACTGGGCACAACATGGCTTAACTGCTTGACCACATTTAGGATCTTCTTTAGATGGCATTGGTAAACTTTAATGGACACAGTCATGGAGGGGAGGGGTTAATTGATATTTCTTAACTGGAACCTGCAGCCAAGAAATTCCCAGTTCACTTTAAAGGAACAGTTTATCTTGTAGCTAATAGCTGTAGCATAGCATCAGTTAGCATTAACAGTAAAGTACAGTACTGAGTAAACTGGACACCTGCTGAATTGCAGTTTAGCTAATTTAGCTAGCACACTTGCTATTTGCATTTCGGTTTGTTTGCCTCTTTGCTTTAAGCACTGTTTTGCCAGTTTGAGACGCCACCAGATCACACGTAATTAACCAAATACATATTTTTGTAGAATATTTGTAAATTTGGGTGTTAATCTGAGGGATTTGCAGGGACTTGCAGTTTTTCTGAGGGTGGAATCGGAGGTAATTTGGTAGCAGGGTAGGGTTCTGGGTGGAGTTTTCCAGCTGTTGGAGATTTGAGTTATGAAATTATGTATTTCAAACATTTCTTTACATTAAATTTCAGCTACTGACCAGTGGATTTTGCACGTAATACAGATGTAGCAGATAGAGCTAGCGATTAGAGGTTGAACGACTGTGGGATATTCCTTTAATGACCTCTCCTGTTTCTCCTCCCTTCACGCTCACCCTTCTCAGGCCTCCTTCGTTGGTATTCAGGCTAGGCTGCCCATTAAAATGCTCTAGGTACTTGGGTACTATGGCCTTGTATGGATCCGAGTTAGCGTTTATTACCACTTCTGTTTCCTTTTTCTTTTTTTCTTTCAACCAAAAATATCTATAAAATAAGAGTAAGGTATGGGGTGTAAAAATAGCGCACTGCTTTTTGCAATGTCATATTTTATTTACCAAGATTTTATGCTGTGTTGATGTTTTATTAGATTTTATTTTACTATTGTTGTTATTTTGTGAAAGAGTGCAAGCGCTTACAGTCCAGGTAGCTAGACAACATTGGGCTTCTCTGCAGCAGTGATATTTTAAAAGGTAAATTATCAGATTTTTCAAAATGTCCTGCATATATTTTAATGGTTAACGTAAAAAAAACAGCCTTTCAGAGTGGTTTGGTGTAAAATGCCAGGGATTGTTCACATTGGTGGTAAATTGAAAAAATAATGCACACAGGAATCACAAAGGTATGACATGAAATGGTTAGAGATACTCTGCCTGACGCCCGAGATATTGTTTTAAGAATTAGGCTTACAAATGTATATATTTTTTGTTGTAATGGTGGATGGACACATGTAGGTGTTGTAAGACAAAATAGTCCCCCAGATTTCCCACCATTTTACCTTTATCAACATGGCATATAAAACTCAGAACACACTGGTACATTCACTGCTAAGTTTGGATAGTAATAAAATATTATATTTGCCATGCTTGGGCTGATAATTAACCTTGGGCTGATAATTGACCTAATTATATAAAATTGTTAATTATTATTTAATCATTCCCTTTGTACATTCGTACTACTCTATGGTTAATGGTTGGGTTTCCGTAATAGTGCAGACAGTATACCCACCAAGCTACCGCAGTGCAAACTGGACGCAATAAATAAACTGTACTGAATAAAGTGAAAACAGGCTGAATTGCAGTTTAGATAGATGGTTTGTTGTAGACAGTTATAGTTCATTTAGTTGAAGTTATGTAAGTAAAAGATTCCTTTAAAACAAACAAAAAAAACAAAGAAACGTAAGAATTAGCTGTTACACTAGCTACTACCTACAAACTAGCTATACAATCTACAGACTAAGCAGTCCTTTCTAATTCTGCAGATAAGAAGGTTAGCCCAATATATCGTCCATGTTTAATCGTCGCAGTAGCGTTTCTCTACAGTACATTTCACATCAAACCACTGAAATATGCTGTACATTTTGAAATTTGGTGGAATTTCTCATAAAACGTGGACAACGTCTGATCATCTTGTGATTGTTGGGAAGTCTCTGAAGATTATTTAGCCCATTTTTGCTTATTTTGAATGAAAATTATTCCATAAAATCATTTTAGGACAGAAAACTCAATGAAAGATTACATTCAAATTCCAATTCAATTCCAAACACAATTACAGTTAAATCTGATATTATTTTAATGAAGAAACATTGAATTTAAATAGCGTTTTTGGTCTGTATTACATAATTAATAGGGTAGTTCACGTTACAGCTTGGTTGAGTCAGTTTAGCTCATAATTTAAGATCTAATTAATAATAAATATGACAAATTCTGGAATAAAATAAAACATTAAATATAAATAATAATTAGAAATTAAATGGAGGTTTTTGCTTAAATAAAGATAAAATAAACAGGGCACTTCTACTGCGTAAAAATTCGTCCAAACACATTTGGAAATATGTTAAATCTTACAGTATTCTCACAGCAGTCTCAGAATGCTAAATATGACATATTGGCTACATTCAATATGCTAATCCTTGTTTTTTTTGTGCTGTTTTGAAGCCTGTATGAATTCCTGGGTTCATTCTCAGCAGGTACCACACTCCCAGTCACTGTCCGTCACTTCAGCTCATCATGCGCCCGAGCCACAGCTAGCAGAGACAAGGTTGCCTTTTCAGCTGTCGAGATTAGCTTTCAAATGTGATTAGCTTCATGTCACACACACACATATACTTATACACACACACACACACACACACACACATTCTGTGTTTCTTTGTACGAAGGCTTGAGACGAGATATGTTGATTCTAGACGCTTTAACCAATATCACATGCAGAGTTAACGGTAATTGGATAAGCTTGTGGAGGTGGGTGTGGCCATGCCATATATGGATGGGGTGGGCGGGGTTTTGGGTTCGAGTAGGATTTTCTCATGCATGGAGTTACCTAATGTTTATGTATGTATATGTTGTGCATCAGCCACACACACACACACACACATACTGGCTTGACCTTCTCTGAATATAAACCCTGGTGAAACTGGCAACTAAATGTCAACAGCTTTTATAAACCAGCTGAATGTTCATGTTTTATATTTGTCTACTGATCTTCTCTAGCCGTAACTTCAAGACTGTTATTCAGACGGGATGGAGGGTTATGGCCCCTTTGTTGTTTTTGGCATATCGTAAAATTGGAGCGCAGTTTTTAAAAAGCAAAAAAAAAAAAAAAAGCTTTTATTTTTTACCAAAAAAAAAAAAAACGACTCTGAAACTACTGAATTGTTGCTCCTAGATATGTGTTCTCTGTCACTTCCACTGGCCTTTTCAAGTCAGGTTTAGACATCTCACCATGTTTCTATGGCTTATTGTGACTGCTTCGCCCTCCTTGATGTATTGTATATTTTGTGATATTAGTAGTGACCTTTGTAGCCTGTAAATCCCATTTTTTTGTGGAGCTGTGTAGAATTTATACTGACATAAAAAAATTCCCCCGAAACACCACAGTGTACCTGCGTCCTGTTTTGTGCTATTTCTTACCTTTCCAATAATGCGTGAAGGGCGTTTATGCCAAGTAATGCATCTACTGAGTATTTTAGGAGGTTATTTGATGACAAATTTGGGACATTTTGAATGGGGTAAAAAAATGCTTTTTGCTAAAGATATTTTAGGCAGTTTTACAAGCCTATTTACCACCCTGTTACGTTACCTGAATGAGACAAGCTCATTTTAAGGTAAAGGTGCATGTATTTATTACTGTACTGTGTACAGCAAAATGTGTCTGCCATCTGTGGTAGTGAACACACACACATGCACACACGCACGCACACACACACACACACACACACACACACAACTCTAGCGCAGAGGGAGCAGAGAGGGTAAAGGGCCTTGCTCAAGGGTCCAACAGCGGCAACTTTCCAAGCCCGGGAATCGAACCCACAACCCTGTTATCGATAGCCTGGCGCTCTAACTGCTGAGCCACCACTGCCCCTACCTTTTTAAGGGTCACTTTGAGGTGATGCAAGGCAGGCAAAATTGAGACACTATAAAATTGTGAAATTGTTCAATGACATGACAAAAAAAAAAATGGCACATACATTTTCCCATTTTAGGTCAATTAGGATTACCAAAATTATTATTATTATTATTATTATTATTATTATTATTAACATTATTTACTAAATGCCAAAATAGTGAGATAGGGAATTGTTTAATGCATTTTTTATTACTTTCTTCAAAGTCAAAAGTTTAAATACACTAAGATTACTATGCCTTTAAACAATCTGGGACGGCCCATATGATGATGTCATGTCTTTGGAAGCTTCTAATTGGTTCATTGGCAACATCTGAGTTAATTAGAGACACACCTGTGGATGTATTTAAAGGCACACCTGAAACACATCTTCTTGGTGTAACATCATGGGAAAGCCAAGAGATCAGGAGAACTGTGGACCTGCACAAGTCTGGCTCATCCTTGGGTGCATTTTCCAGATTCCTGAAGGTGCCTCGTGCATCTGTACAAACAATTATACGCAAGTACAAACAAGATGGGAAAAATGCATGTCTTTTTATATAGTGTATGTAAACTTCAGGTTTCTGTAAGTCTAATGGGCAGTTTCTCATTTAATGATGGAGTCAGTGATTCTGGAGAACTGCTGATAAGGACCACTGATGGTCAGCGAAACTGGAGAACCACTGACCTCCAGCCTGGCCCTCCAAAAACCATGATATAACCTTGCAGTGAACGACACGGTGCGTGATGTAGCTACGATTAGTATTCGCCATTTTTGTTAATAACTTCCAGAACGTGAGCAGCTCCTCCCTTCACGCTTTGCATTGCATTATGGGTGTAATGGTGTCGATCGTAATCACGCTCAAAAAAGAACCGGATCTGAGTATATGAATGTTGAATGAATTGAGTGTACTTTGACCCCTATCTATGCTACATACATCACACCTAAAAAGTTAGCCTAGTTAGCTAGCATTAGTAATTAGCACGCAATTGGGACACTCCCAGTGGTACCCACCTAGTGAAATATCTATATGTATTTTTATTGTATTTTTTAAAGACGTTTTTCAGTTGTGACATCAAGCCCTTGCCTGGTGAGAGACTAACGTCTGACCCATTGGCTAGGTTGTTGCTATGACACACAAACTGTGCAGCTGTGCTACTATTAAAAAAAACTACCCCCACAAAATGATCCAACAGGCTCAACTCACCATTTGGGTAGAAGAGCACAACCGGCCCCACCGGCCTCAGAAGTGGGGTATTAATGCTAGTGCTAATGCTAATGAACTTCTCAACTTGATGATTCTTGCTCAGGCGCCTCATATTACCAGATACCGGGTTTATTTGCCATCCAGCTTCACCTCTGCATCTGAATCCGTGATTTGGCAAAGAAATGAGGGCGCTGACCCCCTCTCGTTCCTGACCGTGGGCCTGAACCCAACGAGCAGTGCTCTCCTTATTCGCATGGACACACCAGCTCTGGCCGCATCGTTACAAACAAAAGAACACCTCCCTCAGCATTCTGCTGCCCAGGTGTCAATCAAGCTCTCTCCGAGCGCTGTTACTATAGCAACCTGTTGTGGGACGAGCGAAGCTGGGCATTGTTTACTGGTTCAGATGATTTGTGCTGCACGTTTCAGGCACGATCTTCACGCCAAAACCCACAGTGCAGAGGCATCATCAGGCGAGCTCCAGCTCATCTCCCTGCTGCACCGCTGAGGTCACGGCCTTGTGCGGAGTCTACTCGGCCTGCCAAAGGCCCATTAAGAGATTGAAATACCTCCCGCACCGAGTCCTGCCAGAGACGGGTGATTTGTGGGCAGGAGCAATATCAATCCATCCGCAGCCCTGGACAGCCGGGCGCAGATCTCGAGCTGCAGTTTCAGGGCAATAACTATGCTTCGTTGCTCCCCCTAGCACTAGGAGCGTAAGGACTTGGCACATGCCCCCGCTAATACATGCAAAACTAGCCACCGCCTCTTTTCAAACTGCTGCCTATGCAGCATCACCGGGCAGTTGACACGCTCTGAGAAAAACAGCGGGTCCCCAGATCCACCACACCAACGAACAGACGCCTGTGCCAGCCAACATCGCTTGACATGGGGGGCGAGAGCGCCATCTACCCACCGGAGAATGAACGGCTGATTTTGCTCTCTCTGACTCCGGCTGCTGATGGCAAAGCGACATGGCTCGGGAACCAGAACTTTTTGTGCTAGTGTTCCACGTTAGCACCCACCAGGGTCAGTGATGGGACCAGTGATGGGCTTCGTCTGGGTTGTACTATGTGAGATTAAGGTGGGCTGTGACATTGAGGCCCATTTGGGAAGCCTAACTGTGGTCCCTGTGGTAAAAACTCATGTGCAAACCCAGTCATAGCCCACCTGGAATGCATCTAGCCCACGTTCTACCCATGTGAGCCCTACAATCTTATAGAAATGAGTGGAGCATGCTGGTAATGAGGCTTTTGACCTTAACTGGAGAGTAATTGGCAAAGCCATGATAAATATACCCCCCCCCCCCCACACACACACACACACACACACACAGTTATTTTAGATACACTACAGTAAATTCACACTTGATATGTCCAGATAAACGCTGACCTTCTCTTGACCGTTCCCAGTATTTATTTATGGGTGCAATAAGCGCACACACCCCCTCACCCAAACTGTAGCGGCTTAATCTGATTTAAACTCCCATCAATCTGAGCCAGCGCAGAGTGCCTGCACTCTCATTTACCTAACTCGGCGGAAAATGGAGGAAGGGTGCTTTCCTCCTCCAGAGACGGGATGGTGGGTGAATGAGAGGAACCCTGGAGTAGGGCTGTGTTTCTTCTTTATTACAAATGGCATAAACATTTAAGCACCACCCCTTTTCTTTCTACACCACTTCCCGTATAGGGAACCCACAGGACTGACCATCACAGAGCAGCTATTCTTATTTGGGTGGTGGGTCATTCTCAGTAGTAGTGTATGTCGCGCTACCGGTACGAGTAGTGGATCAGACACAGCGGTGCTGCTTTCTATGTTTTCAAAGAAGATCCTGTAGAATTGATGTATTTCACTTTGACAGTGAAAAGACATCAATACCATTTCAACTGATTTAAGTCTCATTTGGGACCTCGGCTGATTGATGAGGGATCGGATGTGGAGATAAGACAGACAGGTGGAGGGTCGGAAGTCGGCCTCTTGTCTAATGTCATCTGCTGCGGGATGTGATGGACTGCGAGGTGGGCGGGAGTTAGGAATGGAATGTCAGGATCCGACCCATCCTGGGGTGCCTGAGCAGGCGAGGAGCAGGCGAGGATGTGGAACTTCTGCATATTTTCTTGTACTAAACAAAATCATGTACTGGGACAGCAAGTGTGAGGATGAGATAAGCTGGGGCTTTCCCCGAGTGGCGCAACTGTCTAAGCGTCTAATTTTATGCCTTAGCCAAATATTCTTATTCTGAGCGACTTGCTGTTTTATTTGCAGTCATGTTTCAGAGGTAGGTGACCATGGTGTTAGGAGCCTTGTTGGCACAGTGGTAACCCTCGGTAACCTCTGTAAGCAAACGGTAAGTAAAGCTTGCCTAGTTCTACAACACATTTTTAGACTTTGGACGGATGGAGCCTTTACTTTACTTTACTATTTACTTGAGTTCCTTGACAGGAAGAGTTTATTATCCAAAGCATATCACATCATCTGTCAAACATGGTGGAGGCACTGTCAAGGCATTGGCATATGGCTGACAATGGCAATAACTGTGGCACTGGTGTTTACTGATGACGTGACTGCTGATCGACGCAGCAGGGTGAAGCTTGGCTATACTTTCTACTCAGATTCAGTCAAATTCTGCAAAACTGAATGAGTGGACAGAACCAAAGCCCAGTCAGCTGTTCTGTTCACCAGAGCCAGATTAGCATATAAACACTTTATCCTGGTAAACAACAGCGACTGTCATAAACTGGTCATAAACAATACAGTAGCTTTCAGATTGCAACAAGGTGGGGATTTTGCTCATGCCAATCTAATGAATCTGCCAGCTTGTTGAAGTGCAGCATTGGCCTCTTTTCCACTGCAGGGCCAACTGGTTACTGAGGCACTACCATTCAGCGCCAGTGCGGACCCATTAGACCAGTTCTGGATTTTTTTTCCATTTGCTGTGTTGTGTGTGTCCTGTAATAATTGTGCAACAGTTTCGTTCTTTAGTCTTGCACCACAGCTGCATGGCTAACGCTAATGCTAGCTAACTTACTGAAGCCGTGATTCATCTGTTAGCATCGTGCAATCAAACTCGTCTCAAAACACACCAAGGAGGTGTCTTCTTGGTTCGTCATTCCTCAACTTCATACCATTCCGTCAGGCCTATGAACATCTGCATAGCCAATAAATACACCACAGAGGCCCCTGTTTCCAGTGGTATGCCAGATAGGGCAGGAATCCACTTCAACAAGTCTGCTTAAAAGGTGTACTGTCTATTCTCAGTACACCTTCATTATGACGGCTCTAAGTTAGGGGTTCCTGAGGTGCTACCACCCTTTACCTGGTACCCTATTATCATGCCAAATCTCATCCTTTAGCCATGATGACAATTCTGCTACAACTGACTAGTGTGCTTGCTTATTTATTTGTGCAGCAAACCTTGTTACGGCGAGTCGTACAGAGCAATCGGCGCACCACTGTGGAGCAGTTAACCTCTATAATGAACATCTTCCCCCACCTAATACTAGTGTCATCCAAGCCAGGGGTGGTTATTCTCTATAAACCTGTACTTTCAGGTAGGTGGTCATAGCATTCTGATATGAGTGCTACAAATGGTTAATTGAACAATTCCTTAGAAGAACCACTTTTGTTCCATGAAGAACCAAGTTGTGAGTGGGTGTGTGTGTGTGTACTCACTGCCCCTAACACATGTGTGTGTGTGTGTGTGTGTGTGTGTGTGTGTGTGTGTGTGTGTGAGTGTGTGTTCGCTACCAGATGGGTTAAATGCGGAGGACACATTTCGCTGTACAGTCCACACTGTACAGTGACAAATACATGCTCCTTAAAGAACCCTTTGTAGCATCTACATTACGTTTTTGAGTAGAATTTGAATATGTGGCTTCAAAGACAGGTTGTCCAAAAGAAACTGAAGGTAATCAGATTACAGTACATGAATACAGTAATCTGTAACAGAATACTTTTTAAAGGAACCCTCCCAACCCTGCCGGTGGATTCCTGTAGGTGGAGCGTAAACGATTTGTGCAGGCCTGTGTGGTTTTCTTCAGGAAGGGGATCATAACGCCGGTGGTGAAAGGTGCTGATGTGCCTTGTCGTCTGCTGGGGGGGGGAAGGGAAAAACTGGAATGTTGCACTAGGCGGATTTCTCTGGGTTTTTTTCTGGGTTATTTAAGGAAGTGTGTGGGAGGGGGGCAGACAGGGGCAGCATGGGAACAGAACAGAAAGAGAGCATCTAAAAGCTGGGTTGTGTGTGTTGTCATACTGTGGGACTCCTCATTTAGCAGATCTCCAGGACACTGCAGATGTTTTGTAAACTGTCATCAATAAAATTTAAATATCTATTTAATAGAACTGAACTTTAAGCATAATGCAACAGAAGCTATTAAATGCAAGTAATGGAAAATGGGTATAAATGGGTTTCAGTACTGGGCTGGTATCAGTAGATGGGAGTGCTGACTGGGATATCAGGTAAAAACTAAGAATGTGATATATAAATATATATATATATATATATATATATATATATATATATATATATATATATATCAAGAATTCAGTATGGGTATTAGCCAAGACTGAGAATTTCACTATGTGTGATATTTACTGGTATTATAGATTTCATCTGGCCAATTGACCAATACTTTTCAGTTATGGTATATAAATATGGGTCACATCAATATCAGCTGATTCTGAAGAGTCCAATATTTGTATTCTGTCAATACTCCTACCCATATGAAAATTCTGAGTATCAGCCAATAATCAAGATTTCAGTGTGGGTATTAACCAAGACTGAAAAGTTCACTATATGTGTGAAATGTAAAAATATATTTAGGATTTCAATATTAGTTAGTTAGCCAATATTGCCAAAATATTCATTTATTGAAAAAAAGTATATTATTAATATGGGTATTTTATCAGCTGATATTTAAGATTTCAATATGGGTCTGGGTATTGGCCAATACAATTCTAATTAAATGCATCAATGACAGACAATACAAAGAAATAAATTTCAGGTATCAGTGGCAAACAATACACTGGCTGACACTTTATATATTTCAGTAGGAGTATTGGAGGGGGAAAAGTGTGTGTGCTGTAACCTTTAGTATCACAGATAATGAAATGAGCTTCAGCAGATAATAAGCCAGTAGATTTAATATCTTTAGGTAATCTATAAGGGACTTAATATTATGACCAAAGGGAAAAGAGCTGGGTTAGCACTGGGTTTTATGGAACCCTGCAGCATTCAGCTCCAGTCATTCAGAAGTGCGAAACGTTTAGCGAGGCTACACACGCTTATTATGCCTTTACATCCCAGATGTTTTCAATTTTCTTGAGCCAAGATAGAATTAGTCGGCACAACAATAAAAACACTATGGACTTCCTCAGGCTTAACAGGGGCAGCCCACACACTTCTCTTAAAAGATGATATATCTGTCGTGAAAGGTACTGGCAGAGGGCAACCACCAGCACCTTCTCAGACCCATCAGCTTCTGTTTTAGTTCATTTAACTCCTTCTGTGGAACCAGCAGAGGTTCCTGGCTTATTCCCCCTCTGTTATAACTCATATAGGAACAGTTTAGCCAGCCTGTATTGCTTTGCATGTAGTCACAGAAAATTACAGGTTAACTCTGCAGGTAAGTAAGATCTTCCATTGGTTAGGTCTTCAGGAGCAGGACTGAAGTCTTCATAATTTGGATTAAATGTCAAAATGTGAAACTCTAACAACTCTAGCCACATTTTGTTTTATTATTTCCAGTTGGATCTATTTTGTAGGAAAGATACAATCACTCTTGTCCTTCTGGAGGTTCTAGATACATCCCTGACTGTGAATATGAGCAGTAGCCACACCAGTATTCAGTATTCAGCTGTTATACACCAGAAGCAATACAGTGAGCAGAGTCACCAGAGCGCTTTACTGTAAAATACAACAATCGTGGTCACATACACCCATTCAAACCACTGACCGATGAAGTGCATAATGGTCAGGTTACAGTGGCTCATGTCCAGCACTGGGATCTACATTTTAGGCAGCAAGTGAACGGTCAGTTCCTGAAGTAGCTGAGTTGGAAGCAAGAAAATCTGAGCCACTCTGACGGGAACCAAATTGTGATGTCTGGACAAGTCAGACTGGGTGAGAACATCTCCAAAATATCGGGCAGGTGTTGTGGGTTTTTTTTTTTTTTTTTTTGCTATGCAGTGGTCATACCTACCAAACGTGCTCCAAGGAAGGACAACTGATCATGGGTGCAATCCAGGGAGACCCCGCCTCACAACTTACAGGACGTAACGGATCTGCTGGTAATGTCTTGGTGTTGGGTCAGAGCTGTTTTGGTGGCATTAGGTAGACCTACCCAATATTAGGCAGGTGGTGCTAATGGTAATGTCCGTTACGAGCTTCAGGTGCTTGTGTTAAATCTAGAACGGCTCAAAAATGTATTAGCTACACGCTAACATACTTCTAGAATCCCATAGGGAGGCTAGCAGACATTAGCATTATTGCAGGTGTTTATGGCCCAAACTAGAGGCCTAGTTGCGTTTTGTTTCCCACTGAGTATCGGTAAGGAGCTTGGATGGG
Source organism: Salminus brasiliensis (assembly GCF_030463535.1). Classification (NCBI taxonomy): domain Eukaryota; kingdom Metazoa; phylum Chordata; class Actinopteri; order Characiformes; family Bryconidae; genus Salminus; species Salminus brasiliensis. The sequence goes on from NC_132882.1 coordinate 41,430,668, forward strand.
AATCCTGTAATAGATCTAGCCTAAAACAGGGGGGTTGAAGAGTGATTGAATCAGCATGGAAATGTAGCTTGTTGGCCAAACAACTCCTTCAAGAAAAGGAGGCTCGATACAGCGGTGCGTAGGCTGAAGTTCGTCCAGATGGGGCTTGGATTACGGAAGCAGGCCCCGGCAAATGCAGTTATTCCCCAAAGTCTTACACACTAATTAATCACTGTAGGCTATGGTCTCATTAGTATGCGTTCACAGCGCAGACACCCACTTACCCTGTATCTCCCTCCATCCATTAGCGCTTCTATACCTTCCCACACAGGCTCGCCTTGCTTAGATAGCTTTAAGCACAGGTATTCGACTTGACCTCCTGGGAATTTTCGCTGTGCAGCGTTTGTAAGCGTGGGTGTGTGTGTGTGTGTCTGTGTAAAATGTGTTACATGGCACAGGCAGTTAGCTTTTTAATGATGCAGAGAATGTGAGTATGAGACCCCCTAGTTCCTTATTATCTTCCCAGCTCAGTATTAGCGGGCCTTCTGCTACTGTTCAGCGGAACGAGCTCAGACCTGCCCAGCCAACTGTCCAAATGGACACATGTGGCCTTTTTTAATTTGTAGAGGCTGAGAACTGGCTGCTTTTTGCAGGGAATGATGCGCTGCAGTCTGTGCCTCTAGGCCTACAGGGTATACTACAGGGTCTATTTGCTTCCATTCTATTGCTGAGGTTAGGCACAAAGGTGTTGAATGCTGCAGAAGTCAGGGCTTTATGCAGGTCAATCAATGTCCACATACTTTTGGATACAGCGACGTTGTTGACGTTGCTTCCAGAAGCAGTTCCTAGAAGCTCAGTAGTAAGTGTTGCAGTCAAAGAAGGGTGAGTCACCTCCACTTACTGTAAGAGCACTTGCAGTCGACCGGGGCAGCTCTAGCAGAGCAGAAATTCAGCAAAATCACCCATGGAAACGATGCCATCCTATGACCATGCCACATCGAATGTCACTGAGATCTTCAGTACCACCCATTGTACCAGTGTTTGAAGATGGTGACCAGGGTTGCCATGTGCAGCAAAAGTACTTAAGTAGGTGTAAATTTCACAGTTTTCAGTGGAGAGGAGAAGAGGTAAAGTATATGTTTGCTAATAAGGACCCTTCATAGCTGTGGAGAGCCTTGGAGACGAAGGAGGAGATGGGTTGGAGGTGGGTGGAGGTGGTCCTTCTCCCAAAACTGTATGTTTTAATCTATTTTCCAGATCAGATGCAACAGAACCACACAAAGCAGCATCATTACCCTCATCCCACGTCTACCCAGCTGAAGATAAGCAGAAGAACTTGATAAAATCTCCTAACTGGTTTGTAACAACGAGTCAGGCTTGTCCGTCTTCCTTTATCTGATCGGAATCAGGCCTTCTTACATGCATTTGGCTTGGGATCAACTGCGGAAATTGTTGTTGGCATATGAATGCTGTTTGTGTCTGAATCACAACTGAACTGGTTGGCTGGGATTTATATATTTATTAATGCTGCTGTCTTTACACATCCAAAATCAAATCCAACCAGTTCAGCTGCAACATTCGTTTGGCAGCAAGTGATAAGTTTGATTACTTTTGCTGGAAACTCTCTCTGCATACTGATTCCGGAAAAGACAAGACCTCTGGGAAATCCTTGCCATTGTTCTGACTAGTGTTTCGATTCCCATGAAAGGAAACAAATTTGTACTCACAGATGAGCAGAAGGTCAAACACCGCCTTTTGTCACTTTTCGAGGTGTAAAACTAAGGGTGGGGGGGGGAGGGGGGGTCTGGTCACCCTGACTAAGCCTTAAAATCTAAATTCTAAAGGGGTCCCTGAAAATAATCACAGTCCTACACAGGTGGGAGAATGCAGTGGTGGGACTCTTGCCTGAGAACTCTAATTGGTGCATTGTGGTGTTCTTGTCCAGCTAGGGAATCGAACCCAGGTTTGCCACAGGGAAGATGGTAGTGTAATTGCTTACTATGCTACACCAGTCACTACACCCAGTGATTTACCGTTTTTTCAATCGTGGCCTCAAACTTTCAGACCACATCACCTGTCAAACTCGAGCAGCAGTCTGAAACGTGGCAGAGTTAGCTACCTAAAGCAACAGTTCTCAGAAAATATAACTTGGGTTCACTTGAATATTTACTTTAGGGTGAAATGGAGAGTGGCGACAGAGGCTAATCACTGTTTGCTAATTAGCTGAGCTAGCGCTGGAAGCGTTTAACAAGACCCAGTGTGGAAGGAAGGTTGATTAAGGACTAACTGTGTACTGCAGTGCTTCTCCCAGTTGCTACCTAGACCTCCTAACATCTTTACTGAACCCCTCTGAACCCCTTATATCACTAACTGGTAATAATTACGCAGTATTACAGGCACGGCCAGTGAGTGGCTTGGCACGGCAATGTGTAGCGCAGTATTTCTTTGGTGTACTTGACCTTTTAACCTCTAGCCTTAGAGTACAAATGAATCCTTCCTACAGTTCAGCAGGTTTTTAGAAGGAGAACAGTTTGTATCTTAGGCTCTCAGAGGGGGCCGGAGTTGGGTGGGAGGGGGTCTGGAGATACTGCTAAGGCCTTGACATTACTGACATAACTGCCTCCGCTTTGCCTATCACTTATCTGCTCAACAGAAGATAACAGCACTGCCCAGACTGCCAACACTGAGGAGCATGGCTTTCTCCTAACACTCCCATATCTGTGTGTGTGGATATACAGTCCACTCACAGAATAAAACTACCTCAGGTAGGGGTATGTGTGTGTTTCTGTGTGTGTGTGTGCATTTATCACTCAAGTCCTACAACTACGCAGGCCTACTTGTTGGCTGAGCTCGGCCCTGTAAAGACTAAGCCTTTTTTTAAGCCCCACTCCCCCTGTAAAAGAGATGGATGGTAAGGTATAGCGCTATCTGTAGCTCGTGAAAAGGTGAGAGTGTGTGTTTTTGTGTACATATCTGTCTCTTACTTTGCTCCTCCCCTGCAGTCACACTGTGCAGATGCTGAAAGTGCCTGGCACTGCTTGGACGGACCCTTTTTAGAGTGATGGTGCACCTGCGTGGCTCTCTGTTTGAGAATTCATAAGACATAGATCATAGGCCGGCCATGAATGATGAACTAGCCATGGGTAGTAACCAGTACAGTCTCTCAATTTGTGAAATATGGGTACAGCAAGGCCTGTTTGTTTTTTTTTGCTTTACACTGAAGACACTGTTCTGCCTGACGCACGGCGCATTTGGCCACCCGATTTTAGTAGAGTAAAGGACCAAATGCATAAGCCTAGTATCACTGTGTGTGAATGTATCTATGCTGATGGGCGTGGTGGTCTTGAAATGAGGTGTTTTCAGGTCAATTTCTGGCGCATTGCTGTCTTAGCAATGGAAAACACAGGAGCTCCACTGACTGAAAACAACCTAGGCAGACGTCAACAGTCAGACGCTTGTTGCTTTACACCACTGAAATAGCAATCCACCAAAGTCAGACCGCACCTGGCTCTTAAAGGGAACGACGAGAGACACACTGATTGGTTTATTACACATTACGCCCAAAACACACCCGTGATTAATTAAGAGACTTAGCACATGACTTTCGTGTGTTTTGAGACGTGCAAGGCGTACTTTTCCCGTTGTTACAGTAGCTGCGCAGTGAGTGATTGACGGCTCATCTAAGACTGCTAAAGTAGGGCCCAGTAAGTCACTGACATTATCTAGTTGATGTTAGCCAACAGATGGCATTGCTGGCTAGCATTGAGCTGGCTAACTTCTCTATTCAGAGGGACTAGAGCCACAAAGTTGCAATCTCTCTAATCCTCTCATTTGAAAATGGGGCTCTCACTGCTAATTTTCTAATTAGTAGTGAAAATATGGGGGGGGGGAGGGGGGGGTGTAAGGTATAATCCTGCAGACCACTAATCCTCTGGGCATATTTTGCAATATTCGGACATCCCACCCATCTTGCAACTTACAGGATTTATGCAAATTACATACAATATCCAGAAAAGCAGCCATGCTCAGTTTACCTCTCATCAACATGGCATTATTCCATCATCCTAAGTAAACTCTGGAGACTGCTGTGCTGAAAATCCCAGGAACCATCAGTTCTAGAAGTACCAGCCAGCCTGTATGGCACCAGCAATCTTGCCATGCTAAAAATGGTTGATTTGAACATTAGCTGCAGCTGCTGGCCCATATCTGCATGGTTTTATACACTGCACTGCTGCCGCACTATTCTCTGATTAGATAATTGCACGAATGAAGAGGTGCTTCCATTTTGTACTAAATGTGTTTCGAAAAGCTAGTGGTCCCCAGTCAGTGAACAGTGAATTTGCAAGAATGTACTTAAGCCTTAAACAAGGCCTCATTTCTCCGTCAGTCAGACTATTGGACCAGGCATCAAATTCAGATCCCAAGTGGGCCAGTAAGAGGGAAATAAATTTGCCTTTGTCGAGGAGTAGAGGTTGAGCAAAGCTTTTAAGCCACTGAGATTGAAATATAAATGGGGGCAGATACTGATTAGCGCGCTGGTTTATTTCAGCAGAGCATGGCGTCGGCGCTAGGCGGCAGACGTCTTGGCCCAGGTGCTTGTGAATGAGATTTTCTGTGCCCCTTGTCCACTATGACATATAACTTGCTGGCCTGAAGAAACCATTTCCACTGCTTTTGCTCTTTTTAACCGTATTTGCTTTGTCCCATTGGGAATATAATTTGCACATTATGATGACTTTGTAGATCCCGGGTAGATCTAGCTTGCTAGTGACACAGGGAGCATCCTGATTGTTCTCTCTTTTTGCTCAGTAGACCTTTCCGTTTCTCTTTGGGTGGGATTTACAGTCAACCACCAAAGTTCAGTTCAGTGGGTAAGTTGGTTGTGCTGGGGGGTATAGAGGAGGGTGATGCTGTGTGAGTTTTTGCAGGGTGGGATGTCGTCTGAATATTTCATGACCACCAAGTGTCTTTAGTGTAGCGCTAGCAATACTAAGACTGGGTAGGGTCTCCACTTGCTCTCCAAACAGACTTAATGGCATGGATTCCACATTCCTTCTGGTCCATGTTGACATGACTGTGTTGCACATCTCCTGGTCTAACCATTCTGAACGCTGCTCTGTTAGATTTGGATCTGGTGACTGGAGAACCTTCATCTGCAGATCTAGCTTGCAGGTGCACAGCTGGACCCCGTTTACACCAGCATCTGGATTCTACCTTTACACTTGGTAGGCAAATGGGTCTTCAGTAAGTCAGACTGAAATCTGATCACCGTGTGGGTTGAAATATGTGAACTCGCTTGTTACAGGTGTTTGGGTTGAACTGGGATGGGTTTTGGTTGTCGAATGTGTCTCGGAACACCTCCTAAAGTGGTTTGAGTGATCCTTGGCCTTGAGTGACCCACATAACCCTAATGCTCAAGACAGTGACTCCACTGAAGTGACTTAGAGACTGTAGCCATGGGACTAGAGACATTTTTATGCATGCCTGTGTGCTACATCTTCTAGACCTTCATCAGTGGCCACAGGGCCATTTTTAGAAGGATGTTTTTGGGAGGTGGACCACTCTCGACTTCATAAAAGGTAACTTTCTAGCAGTTTTAAGCTGTAAAATGGTGCTGTGTGAATCTGAAGAACTGCACAGTAGTCTCTAGAGGCTCCTCTGAATGGTGGGTCGTCAGGCTAGTCTGGTGGAGGTGGTGTAATGTTGTGGAGAAGGTTTTCTTGGCACACTTGGAGTCTGGTTATAATAGTTATACCATTGCTTGAATGCCACTGCCTATCTGAGCAATGCTTAATACCCAAGTTTCCTCGCCAACTTTAGATTTGGCCAATTACCCAACCCAACCCATTGGTACTCACCCCCTATCCCCCATTGCAAGGATGACGACTGACACATGCCTCCTCCGACACATGCGCAACCAGCCACCGCCTCTTTTCCAACTGCCGCCGATGCAATGTCACTGAGCAACCAACAGGCTCGGAGGAAAGCTCAGGGGGGTTTCCAGCTCTGATGCATCGGCTAGCAGACACTCGTGCCAACAAGTGAACCACTGAAGTGATGTGGGGAGAGAAATAGAGCCATCTACCTACCTGGAGAGAGCAAGGCCAGCTGTGCTCCCTCAGGCTCCGGCTGCTGATGGCAAGCAGCATGACAATTTGGCCTGCCGTCAAGGTTCAGGATTCGGGTTCTTCCTTCATATGTATGTGTGGCCTTTTTCCTGGACGGCTCCACCGGATAGGCAGGATTATCAAATAGTCTTTCAGATATAACACAGCCTGCAAGCACAGGGCTGCTTGTTCACACAGAGGGCTCAAACATGCCTGTTACATGTGTAGAATTCCAGCCTGAGCAAACCCGCCATTCTTTGCCAGTTGTTTGCTTTGCCTGTTGCTCATGCTGAAGTCATCCTCTCTTACTCTCAAATTTCAGATGAATCCTTGAGATGCTGCTCTGATTCCTGCCGCTCATGTTACTTCCATAAACATTTGTGTGTATGTGTGCTCCCAGGAAAGCATGTCTACACATTCCTTGCTGTCTTGCCAAACACTTGCACAGGTGTTTCAGGTTCTCTGAGGGGAGACTCCCCCCTCCCCTCCTTCCTCAGCAGCGTGCAACACACTCCAGGCCTAAAGGCCGAGCTGGATGTGTTTGTGTCTCCAGACTTTGTTCCTACACATCCTTAGCTAACGGCTACGGTTGTTGGTACTTATGCACACACGCACGCACACACACTGCATGCAAGATGCAGCTTGTCCTAGAGTGTTTAATGTGCACCATTGTTCACGCAGAGTCAGGAGCCCTGATTCTAATCTGACTCTAAAATGAGTGCATGCAAAAACACAAAGGGGTCTTCCAGTGATGTGATAGAAAAGGAAGCTTTTTGGCAAAGAGGTGAATGTAAAAAACCATTATGCACATCACCCAAAGAACTCTCTCTCCTTTATTTTTAGGGATGTAATGACCAAAACATCAATAATATCATAAAAATATGCCTCTATATGCAGCTGTTTTAGCAGCTTATACCCATATGTCTGCATGGGTAGTGTGCTTCTTAGTAGGGATCGAATTGGCTGTGGGCAGACATACAAAAATAAACCCATCAATACGGCTCTTCATGTTTGCTGCCAGAGCACATACTGCATGACTGCAAATGAAGGGAGGTCATTTTTATATAAATATATAAATATATTGAGTTCGGCATCTGAAAAGCATCCCTTTTTTTTTCTTTTTTTTTTATGATATTTTTTTGGGAACGGAAAGGGAGCTTTTTCAATAGACAGGTAACCTTGGCAACACAGGATGGAGCGTCCAGAGGTCATGTAGAGATGATTGCAGTGATGGGACAGTGATTGGATGAGGAATTGGACGAGGGGCCACTTAGCTATTCAGGGCGTCTGCTGCACGGGCTTTACAGTTATGCCTCCACTGTTTGATCCCACACACTATTCTGTGAACATGGAGCAATCTCAGAGACGAGATGAAGTGCAATTCAAAAATGAGCACAAATGCACTCTCTGTGCTCTCTCTCTCTCTCTCTCTCTCTCTCTCTCTCTCTCTCTCTCTCTCTCTCTCTCTCTCTCTCTCTCTCTCTCTCTCTGTCTGTGTGTGTGTGTGGAATTCATTTCTTTCTTACTGAAGATTGAAAAGCTGACCAATTGCGGTTTACAGACCCCAAACATCACGCTTATTCACTTGTGGTACTGTGAAACCACCCCTTATATTTTTTAGCATTATTAGTGAACTCAGCTCTAGGTGTGTGTGTGTTTCATTTAAGCACATTAGAGAGAATCGATACGAGAGTCCTCCCAGCCTCTCCATCCGTCTGCTTAGATTAAAAGGCCCTCAGTGAAACGTTAGAACACATACAGCACTCACTTAGCACTCCACCAACGAGGCTGGGGAGACCTGGGAGAGGGGATGTGACATAGAAAAAGACTGAGAGCGAGGGACATCACCATTCCCCATGACCCCAGTGTAGTCATTCAGCTATCATGGATGCACCTGTAGTTTTGCATTGGGTCCATGGGTTGCTGTGGGGGCTGTATAGGTAGCCCAACTGGGAACCAGATTGTTTTGTCTTGGGGTTCCATGTTAAGCCCAGCAGGGTCAGTGATGTGACCCAGAACGGGCTAAAATGGGCCAGTCCAAGGTTGTAAACTGCACCGGGTTGTACACTGTAGGCTGTAACAATTTGGCCCATTTGGGAAGCCTCAGGTTTCATGTTAAGCCCATATATGGATGCCCACTGGAGTCAGTGATGGGACCAGGGAGGGGTAAACATGGGCCCGTCTAGGTTGTACACTGCACATGGGGTCTAGATGGGACCATGCGAGATTAAGGTAGGCTGTAAGAATGGGGCCCATTTGGGAAGCCCCAGGTTCCATGTTAAGCCCACAAATGGATGCCCACCAGGGTCAGTGATGGGTTGTACACTGCACAGGGTTGTACACTGTAGGCTGTAACAATTGGGCCTATTTTTGAAGCCTCAGGTTCCACATTGAGCCCACATATGGATGCCCACTGGATTCAGTGATGGAACCAGGGAGGGCTAATCATAGGCCCGTCTAGGGTTGTACTTGTTTACTAGGCCCCATGTGAGATTAGAGTAGGCTGCTATGATGGTGCCCATTTGGGAAACCCAATAAAGACCTACATACAAACCAACTCAGAGCCTATGCCTACCTGGAACCCACCTAGCCCATGTTCTACCCACATAAGCATCTTGGCTGGGGAATGAAGCTTACAACCTGGCTAAAAAACAGCAGCCTGGCCATCTAAAACTGGTCAAGCTAGTTAAACTCCTACTACTACTTAACCAGCTTAGCTTAGCTTGATCTAAATACCAGACCCTCACCAGGCCCTCAGTGTCACTGGTAGCATTGAAGTGAGGAACTTTTGGACTACAGCAGGCCTGTAGCTTGAACGGAGAAGACCATCCTCCAAATGCCATGGAAATGTATACTGCTAGGCTGGTATCCTGCTCACAACCCATCAAATAAAAAAGGCTATTTCTGTAAGTCATTGTATAATTTACACTCTGGCTTATAACTGTCAGATGAGTTGAATCAAGTTTGTCACAGAGGGAGAAACACTCTTGCCGGACTGAGATTCAGAAACCCGTCCATAAATATTGCAACAGATGCTCCATGGCAGAAAGGTAGGATTGAGCTTACCTCTCTCTGACAGCCGAGGTGCCGACAGGTCTGAATGAATGTTGCATGAAGGACACCTTTCACGTTCGCTCTGTTGGCTACTCCGTGTCATTTATTCAGAAGAGGGACAACATGAAAGCGTGTTAGCGCAGGTATTGGCAGCAGTTGTTAGGAGACTGCTAACATTCAGGCCGCTAACATTCATCTGGTGCAAGATGAATAGGCATGATGGTGGGGAAATGGAGGCGGCGTTATCAGGTTAAGTTCACTCTGCTGTAGAGGTGAGGGGTGAATGAACAGAGGAGGCTGAAAGGTGGGTGGTGTAAATTGGATTTATTGGCAGTCGTGCCGCAAATGGGGAAAACAACCTTTTTTTTTTTTTACTTTAAGCTGATTTATGGACAACTCCTCTCGCTCACCTCATCTCCGCCACAAGGATTTGGAGGTAGCAGGTGAGCGGGGGTGCTCAATCTTGTCATTTATCACTGATAGGACGAGTAGGATGTTATTAAAGGGAGGGGGAAAAAAGCCTCTGGCCTGGTATCAAGGACGTAACTTGGCGGTGAGTATTGGAGAGACTGAACAGGAGCTTCTACACTGGTAAAAGTATATGTTCCTTGAGGAAGTTTGTGGAGGAACCTCTTAAGGTGCTTTGAAGAACCCCTAAACTGAAGAACCCTAAAAGTTCCTTGAGAAACTTATACATGGAGGCCAGGGGGAAAGAAACCGCTTGACCAGCTCATGAAATCTGAAGCCAATGCTATGTTTAATCTCTCTCTTTCCTAGAAACATCTTGTAGTCTTAACTAAACTCACACTAACCTCCTCGAATTACCCCCAAACAAACCAGCAAGCTTTATCCAGTGAGGTTAGTTCAGTTGGCCTGGCAGTAGTGGGGTGTTGGCCATTTGACCAGACTCTCTTAGGTGAGCACTGGAAGCCAGCCAAACCTTTACCAGTTGGTAAATTAAGACAAAACGAGTGGCTGGATTTTGACAGTGTAGCTGAATACTCATCAGGCTTCTCCCCGGAATCCCCTATCTGGACCACTGCCCCCTCATTATCCCCAACACCTGCTGCTTGTTGATTTTGATTGTCTCTTCATTGTGTCAAATGATTGGCCTCGCTCACAGCCATTGCATTAAAACCACCTGCCTAGTACTCTGTACAGTACCCCTCGTGTCACCACAGCGTACCTCTGAAGGTGTCCTGTGGGATCTATGGTTCCCCAAGACGTTATCAGCAGATCCTTTAAGTCCTGCAGTGTGTGAGGTGGGGCCTCCATGATTAACGCCCTTTCTTGGAACACTTTTGGTAGGGATTGGCCACTGCATATATGACGGGCGGCCACTGTAGTGCTATGGCTACAGACTTTGACACATACGCTTATGCCACCGTATGTCTTCATCACTTTTACAACCATGTTTCAAGCAAGGAGACCCAACCTCAGCTTACCTAAGATGACATCTGCACACAAGTAAGACCTACCTGATGTCTTGGAGATGCTCAGAGAGACCCAGACATCTAGCCATCACCCTTTACCTCTTTTAGCTATTTTTTCCATGTTTCTGTAACCGGATAATCAGCGTTCCTCACTTCACCTGTCAGTGGTTTTAAACTTAAGGCTGGTTGTTGTATAAGAACCGGAAAGCCCATCACTAATTGGCAGTAGCAGAGCACTGCTTGAGTAGCTGGCGTTTTATGATAGTCTTGAAAATTGATGACAGACTTGCTTTCCCATTCACTTCAGTCGTTTTAATGCACAAGAGTGCTGAACATGGAATTATTCATATTTCGGCTCTGTAACGACCTTGTAATTCAGAGCACCCAGTGACACTTGGTGGGGGGAACACTGTATAATCCTGGTACACTCTCACAAAAACAGGTGCTTCACATGAATCTTTGAGCGATGCCATAGAATAAGCACTACTGGTTCCAGTAGAGAACATTGGGCCTCATTCACCAAGGATTTTCTTTCAATAGTTCTTGAAGTCCAAACAAAAAGCCTACGTCCGATTCTGATGTTCACAGCTCTGCTCTTACAATGACGGACCTCCATGTCCTCGTCTATTGAACAAATCCCAAACAAGAAGCCATTGCTGAATGGCAGAATTGTCTTGCCTGCCTCATCAAGCTTGGAGTAGCAACAACAGTGGTGCTACTCTTCCAATTACAGGCCAGTGAAGCATCAGTGTAATTTTGAAGGTAAGGTCTTTTAAGGTATTGTAAGGTTCCTCACACACATCTCTATTACAAACATGGTTCCTTAGGGTGCCAAAGGTGGTTCTTCTATGGCATCAGTTGAAGAACCATCAGAATCAGCTTTACTTTTAAGAGTGATGGGCATGAGATGCTAAATACACAATGATGCATCTTCAGTTCTCCAAAGCACCTAGTCTGTTTTCTGTCCATCTGGGGTCTAATGGTTGGAGCTCTCTCTCTTTCTCTCTCTCTCTCTCTGTGTGTGTGTGTGTGTGTGTGTGTGTGTGTGTGTGTGTGTGTGTGTGTGTGTGTGTGTTTTAACACTATGCAGGGCATTGTCAGATTTGTCAGATTTTGATAAAATAAAAAAATAGAGACAGGAGCTGGAAACAGATTCAACTCCTTATGAGTAGCACAGCGGACGCACATCAGGGAGGAATGCCATTTATAATGAATAATCCTCATATGGTCTGAATAAGGGGGGGTGGGGGTGAGAGGGTGGGGTGGGATGTAAAAGCAGGGAAAATGAGCGATGCTAATGAGTAGGGTAGGTTTTTTTTTTTTTTTTCTTTTTTCTTTTTTTTTTTTTTGGGTAAAAACAGATACAGCTAGGGGTATGAAAGCGGGGATGCAGAAGGAGAGAAGAGAGGAGAAGGGTCTCCGGTGGGCCGGGTGGAGGGGGGAGACGAGCAACAGACAGTGGAGAAGAAAAGAAGTGGTGGAAAAATAATGGAGAACAGACAGATGGTGAAATGACTCCAGTGTTGATCGGAGTATTAATGGACACATCTGTCAGTGTTTGTGCATGTCTTTGTCTTTTGTTTGTGTGTGTGTGTGTGTGTGTGTGTGTGTTTGTTTGGCTTATATTAAGTAGGTATCAAGTACGTACCGTAACACACGCTTGGTGTTAATTTCAGTGGTCATCTCCTATTATTTCTTCATTATTATCTGCTGTTCTCTATTAGGGTTCTCTATTCACCGCCCCCTCCTGCAACATCAAATCTCAAACCAGTGATGGGAGAATGGGTGCTTGCTGCCCTCTAGTGGTCAGATCTTGGAAAATGGAATACCTGTAGCTAATAAATGCCATAAAATCACTCTACTAGAAGGTCACCGTGGCCATGCTGTAAGGTCATAGGGTTGCATTGGAATTAGTCCTACTGAAAATCCATCCATTGAGCATTAAGAAAGGACCAACCCCCCTGGAGAAGTGGTGGTACATCACATTAAGTCACTTAAGTAATTTAGCATAGCCAATACAACTTGTTTTACAAGGGAAGTGGAAAAAACCTGGAAAAAACACATGGGAACAACACACCAAACCCCTTACCGTATTGGACATGTGTACGATTTTCAAGGCTTAGCTACATGTCTTAGCAAGGACGTTCCCCTCAAGTTCAGCCATTTTTGACTTGGCTTTTCGTTCGCTTCCTTAAACAGGTGAACTGTACGATCGTGTTGTACGTTTTATTTGCAAGTTTTCTGTCTCCTAAAGTAGCTAACGTTAACCTTATAGCCATGTGCTGTCTTGGATTAGCCATGCTAGAAAACACAAACCCATTTAACTGGCTAATCTGGGCTTGTCAGGACTGTAAAATGTCCCGCAGTCCTCAGCTTTACTTCAGTACTATGTCCTCGTAATTCTCCCATGCTCTTGTTTTACTGGTGGATTTGGGTTGACCGGTGTTTCTGGTTGACTGCAGTTCGGTACTACGTCATCAGCATTACGGCCCACATTTGTGGGATATTTCTAATATCTGGCTTTAATGGGAGGAAAGTTGAATGCTAGTGAAAGCCGCTATGCTAAGCACAGATTTCCTTAATTACAGCTAGCTTACCTTTACCGTTAGCACTGTGTTGTCGCAGTCCTTCAGTCCGAATGTAAACAAATTGAGGGATTTATAGTCCCGCCACAGTTGTATGAGGTCCGAAGCAGCACTGACCGCATTTCAGCTTGCTCTGGTGAGGTCCTTTACCTCAGTTTTGTCAAGAAATGGCCATTTATCCAAAGTACAGTACCTCCAGCCATCCTCTCACTTTGCTTTCAGTGCTACCGAAGCTTACAAACGTATGTAAGTCCGTAGCTGTTTCTTTCAACCACACCGTTCACCATAACCGTACCCCCGAAATGACGCTTGGCCAACGTCAAAGGCCTTAAACACACATGACTGACCCTAGCAAGGCAATTTGGGGAGCTAGCTAACGAGCTGAAGGCCTTCCTGAAGGCCTTTAGATCTGGTTTTCCAGCCGCCATCTTTGACCGGGTGGATGTTTCAGCATTAGCACGTGCTTTCTTGTTTCACTTTTCTACAGTTCATACTTTATCTGACCTAAAAATACAGCCAGTTTAATGAGCCGTGTGGTGCAGAAAGATTCATTTCCCAGCTGTTAGCAGCTTTACCCCTCAAAGCTAACAGTGAGGGGAAGCTAACAGCTAAGGTTAGCAGCATGAATCGCTAACCAGTACCGGCTAGTTTTCTTGTGGTGTTGGACAGTTTGTAAAATACGCCATCTACCATCTGCTCACCATGTGCTAACTATCTGCTCAGCTTCCTTTCATTTGTGACCATAAATAGGCTGTGTGTGTGTGTGTGTGTGTGTCAGCGGTGTGAAAGTGTGTGCGCACAGCAGAATTAATTGCTTTCATTAAAGTGGATTAGATATGAAGGAGAAATGGGATGAGGAATAAGAACAGACTGTATGCAGTATTAGGAGAAAAGCTGTAAAAATGCAAATTCACAAACACCTGAGACCAAGAGATTGGCTCGGGAAATAGAGCCGAGAGTAAGGAGGCTATTACAGAAAGGACACATTAGCATAATAGCGCTGCTGGATTCTCACTGTTTATAGGTATTTATCAAGTGAGCATTTTGTGCTCTGGTGAGAAGAGGCTATCTGTGGGAGGTATTCACCGGATTATTTTATTGATCAAATAATTACACCACGGTTTTAGAAGTGTGCGTTTGAGTGTGGACTGAACTGAATGGGCCATGGCAGGAGCTTCATAGATTTTGAAGAAGAAGGAGGTCGATATTCAGATAAATGCCTTTTTTTTTTATGTATGGCTTGGTTTACAAATCGCAGACTTTTATAGTGAAGACTGAATTGTCCTATACTATTAAAATTTGAAAAAAAATATATTTTTGGCTTAAGTGATGGTCTGGAGTCCATGCGAGAGATTGGAGACATAATTGGCCTAGCTGTCTTTCTCTTGCACTCTGGTGGCTCTGGTGGGTTCCATCTCTCGCGTGGTAGCTGGTTAAGATCTATGGTCTATGATGGTCAAAAGGTTGTTGATGATCTAGGTGAAAACATATACCCTATGCTGCAGCTAAACCAGCAGGTAACCAGCTTAGCCATTGACCAGCATAGTGCATGTTTTTTTGTTTTTTTTTATCCGAGTGTGATGGGCTACCTGGGGGGGCGTTCCACAAAGCAAGCTAACGAAGTAAGCCAGGCTTATCAAGAAAGAGGCTAAACCTACGCACTGTACTGTAACAACAGCCAGGCTAAGGTCTTGTCATAGACTCACCGGGGGTATGATCCGACCTAGCAAATTTTCTTACAGGTTCGAACCAGGTTCGAACCATTGAGTTCGTATGCAAACCGGTGCAATCCACTCAACCCCACACGTGACACCAGGAGCAGATAGCTTCCACATCTGCAGCAGACCGCACCAGAGTTCACTAGAAGCGAACACCAGACCACTGGAGTTCAGGAGAGTCCAGAGATGGGGCCAGAAATAAAGCTCTACTGACCTTTTTTCTTACAGGTTCTGCACTGACTCCATCAATAAAACAATGAATACGTGCAGTTTTAAAAGATTTAGCCCAATACATTTTTTTATATTTGACTATTTTTCACTATTAAAGGCACTGTATGCGATTCTCGAATACGAACTCCTGTCGATATTTAAACTCAGCAAAACAAACACACCCTCCTTTCAGTGCCCTTCACAAGTTATACGATCAAGTACCATGACATAACATCAGAGAAAACAACGTCATTGGCAAGTCATGCGCTTTAGCAAGGTTGCCGTTAGCGTACTTATGCTACAGCATTTTCAAATGGGACAAGCCAATACTGAGCTCTGTTTTTATTGAGCTAAAATAAGTCGGTGTTGCCCACCTGTCCAGCAGGAATAGAGCAATATCCTCATCCAGGATTGAGTACGAACAGCAGATTTTTTCCCAGTGCACAAACAGAGAGCGGAGAGCTAGAAAAAATGTGCTGAACTGAAATTGCATACAGTGCCTTTAAGTATTACACTCCAGTATAAAGTAAAAAAAGTTCATTAAATTAGCTTGCATATGAATAATTAAACATCTGTAAAATGTTGCCTATTTTTTGGGGGGCTCTTTTCTGTGATTTTTAAAGCTGACCTATCGCTGTATCTGCAGTTCTAGCTAAATCTGCTTCATGGAATAGCCCCCTGTTCTACAGGCATGATCAGTTTGATAAAGCTGGTCTAACTGCTCATTCTGCTTGAAATGAAAGGTAACGTCTGTTTAAAATGGCTGCATTTAGCTTAAATAATTGAGATCAGGCAACCAAGTACTTTGTGTGCGAGGCCTTAGGATCCAACATATTCCCATTTTGAACTTTTAGCATTTAATAACTGACCCCACCATTGATTTCTGCTGACTCCTTCATTTCACGAAGGACACCTAAACCTCAGAAGAAAGCTTGATGCCCAGAGGAACAGTTTCTCAATGGAATTTCCCAGGGGATCCTTCCAGACTTCACACTCCTCTCAGACAAAAGAGACTGTCAGAGCGAAGCAAAGAAGCCTGGAAAATGTTTGGCAAACATGTTGAAACCCATGTTGAGTTTCATGAATATGTAAAAGGCCCAGATTTTCTTTTTCCTTGGGTATTGTAAAATCAAATGCACTTTTAATCAAATTCCTTCACCGCAGTGTAAAGTGAGTGTTCAAATATTATCCACTTCACGTCTTTCAAGTCCGCCTGCTCCTTTTTTTCGTCTCTGTGACAAGGCAATTTTGGAAATCTCTGATTTGTGTGCCTTTGTTCTACAGCACTTCAGTCGGAGGCGCGAGCACAGAGATGGAGAATCCCTTGGCTATACAGCTCACTGAAGCCTGATATTCCCAGGTGGTCTTGTTCAGACAGTCAAACACTGTGTAAACAACAAGATATGCATAGATCAGTATCTCTGAAGTATGTGACGTGACACCAGATCTCTCACAGTTGCTTAGAATTCGGTAGCATGAGTGGTAAGATTCAGGGCTAACTGGTCTCATATACTGGGTACACTGGACACAATTAGCACAATTATCTCAGTGTCTCATACTCTCACAATACACTTGCTATATAAAACAAAGCATTCTCATTTCCCCAACCCATTCATTAGTACTCGAACCCAACCCCAGGTAATGTTCCACAGCCTCATTTCCAACTCTTCGTTGCTACCACAGCAGGCAACCAAGAAAAAAAAAAAACGTCCAGAAAGGTACAGTTGTGCTCTTTAGGGCTCTGGCTGCTGATGGCAGGCAGCAAAGTAGTCATAGTGGCAGCGTCTTTGGCCCGCTGGACTACTCAGAGCTTTATCTTACTTATTCATCTTTTACTGATGAATTTGACTACTGGTAAAGTTTCCTACAGCTGCCGCTCTAAATCTCACGGATTAAACACTGAAGAATTCCATACGAACCATTGATCAATTGTGCAATCCACTCAACCCCACACGTGACACCAGATCAGATAGCTTCCACATCTGCAGCAGACCGCGCCAGAGTTCACTAGAAGCGAACACCAGACCACTGGAGTTCAGGAGAGTCCAGAGATGGGTGCTCTGGACTGCTCCCGGGCCAGAAATAAAGCTCTACTGACCTATAACTGCTACATCACAGCACTTACAGGTTGTAACGCTCCCCCAAGAGGTGTTGCTGTCTACTGACCATGCAGGGTACCCAAACTTTTGGCAAACTTTGAGCCCTTTGAAATTTTGTTTTTTGTTATTTTGAAACTGTAATGGATGAAAAATTAAAAAAATTAGTAATCATACTCAAAATGTTATGCCTTATCAAGCCGTTTGGATTTCAGGCCGACTTTTACTCGCCTAGCTATTTATCAAGGGTTCCCAAACTTTTGCACTTGCGTATAGCTTACATCATACAATAAAAACAATAATAATGATAAAAAAAAAAGTTGACTATACAAACGCTTGGCTTTATTGCATTGTGGTAATACACTGCACTGTTGACATGAGGTCACCATCGCGATGGCGCTACTACAAGGATCTATACTGCAGCTTCTTTCCAGTCTGTGGAGGATGATCACGGTCTTGTCTTCCACACACCAGAAGAAGACCTCCTGCACAGGGATGAAATCACCTCTAAAGCAATTGTTCTGATTCTGGTCTTAGTACGACTTTGAAAGGAAGATGCCTTAGCTTCGCTAAGTCGCTGTGCGCGTTGCTGGTGCAGTGTGAGTTTGCAGAGTTCGTCTTGGAAAGGGAGGTCCATGTTGACCCACAGTGAGGGGGAAAGCGCATTCTGGAAGGCTGGAAGCAGCTGGCAGACAGAAGTTCAAAGGTACTGCTTTAGCCCAGACTCGCTCGGCTCCTTGCGTAGGGCTGCAGGTAGTGGTAGAGAGGGGCTCCAGCGTGGCTGACGGAGGACCGGACTTTGGGAAAAGGCGAGACTTTAATGAGCTGGGACTGTGCGTGTGAGGGCATGCGAGCGCTTAAGCACTGTCAGGGTAGACAATGTGGTATAGCTGATCCTGGAAGATGCCAGCGTAGGTACGCACTGCCTGGGTGGTCTCATCGTAGAGGTTCCTGAACAAAGCAGAAAGCACATATCAGACTAAAAGTTTCTACTGGTAATAAAGTAATAACAGTCACAACGATAGTGATGCTATTTCCTTTATTACAGGTCAGTGGAGCATCACATTCATTTTCAAACGGTTGCTTTAAGGTAAAAAATGTTACATATTGTTGCTTTAAGTGGATTTTTATTTTTTATTATTGAACCCATTAGCCATTAGTGATCAAATCTACACTTACTTGGCTTTCTCCTCCAGCTTGAGGCCCTTGATGCTATCTAGGTATCCACCAGCAGTGGTCAGACTCTGGTCATAATAGGACTTCAGGGTGCCGATTACGGTGGCAACTGTTCCCTTTTCCTCTTCCTCAGCCTGTCTGGGCACACGGAAGCTCTCCGCTCCTGCAGTGGCAAAGCATAAGGGTTTCATTGAGGGTCAAGGGAGGCCGACAGGGGCCTGTCAAGCAGCTCCCCAGTATCAAACCGTGGTATCATTTAATATCTAGCAGTAATTGTTGGCATCTGCAAAGCAGTTTCATGTGTTGATTAAATTAGTACATTTCTGTGAACAAATGGAATTTAGGGGTTTACACTGACTTGCTGTGGTCCATAAAGGCCCTTAAAAGGGTCTCATGTAAAATAAAAATGAACTTTTCACAGTTTGTTGAAGTTGGAAGCTTCATCTGAAGTCCATACTGTCTATATGTTACTGTTCAGGACACGGCACGGTTTTCCAAAAGGATCTTAACTGGTAGAGATAAAGTAGAGACAGTGTTCACTGAGCTCACTCATCAGCTTTGTGCTAAGATGCCACTGGCCAACTCAGCCCAGATCAGAAGTCTTCTACATGCATCAGTCTTAGGAAGCAACAGTTCGGTGAAAAAGCAAATGCACATGATTGAATACGGACCCCAGACGCGGCCCAGATCAGCCAACACTGCTAACAAACACTGGATTTAGACTGTCACCAATCTGTTCTGCCTAAAACGCATCCAGACCTAAATGTATTTGGTACATATATTAATTGTTGGTTAGTAAAAAGTTACGTGAAGTCTGTGAAGTGTCCTGGATGTTCCTAGAAGGCTAATTAGTTCATTTTTGACACTTATTCATTTATTCTCACATTTGAACGTTCTAAAAACGTTACACAATTTTCTGAACGTTTCTGGAACGTTATTTCTATAACCTTACAGGCTAAACCTTCCTGGAACCTTTGCTAAACGCTCCTATAACGTTCCTGGTTAGCTAACATGATTTTAGTCCATAAGAAAACACAGGCCCTTATAAGTGACCGGAACCTCCACACACTACAAATGTGTACTACAATGGTGATATAGGTCTTTAGTGAAGAGGCAGAGCGCCCGTCTCACGGCCTGGGTTCAGTTCCCAGGTGCCTTACAAAAAGTGGGCAGAAGTGGCTCAACGGTTGGAGGTCTAGGCTATTGATGACCGGGATGTGGGTTCGATACCCGGGCTCGGCAAGCTGCCACTGTTGGGGCCCTTATGCAAGGTCCTTCAAGGCCCTCCCTGCCGCCCGGACACCACAGCAATGGCCTCCTATTGCTCTGGGCACATGTGCTCGCTGTCACAGTGTGTGTTTGATTGCTGTTTGTGCTGTATGTGTGTATTCACTGCATGGATGGGTTGAAGGCAGAGCCTGGTTGTATTAGGTCTATTCATTAATTTCACTTACTACATTTCAATTAATATTTTGATATGTATTCCCAGAGATGAGATTGGTGGTCCAACTCCAATGTCTGTTAGCAACATTAGCCTAGCATCTCATATTCTGAACTAAAGAAGCAAAGTTCAGTAGATTTTTAGATTAACTATCCCTTTCATTTACTCATAACCCATACTCACAAATACAGCCTGTTTCATTTTAAAAATCTTCATGAGGAATTTGTTTGTGTGTGTGTGTGTGTGTGTGTGTGTGTGTGTGTGTGCGCACATACCCAGGGCGAGAACTGTAACGAGGACAGTGATGGCGATCAGTTTGTGCATGATGACGGATCTGGATCTGAGAAATGAACAAACAGAGATGTTAGAAGATAAGGACATTAGCAGAGTTCGTCCAACCAAACACAAGGTGGCATCAGCGGCTCATGGTTGTTAGCTTCGAGCTCAGGTTGTAGCATATCTGCTGCCCAGTTTCTGCAGGATCACCTTAAGATATCCTCAGATATATCATTTAGCTTTGTCTGTTTGTATTTTTATAGGACCCACATCAAGAAAGTCATAAGGAGCCTGGACTATGGCGCAGTACAGGGCAGCCTATCAGAACAGATCTCATTTGCGTATGTCGGCCTTAAAAGCACAGTAACACAAATTCACAAAAAGATTAAAGTGAATGTGACCGTTTCCACCACATAGAACCAACGATATAAGTGGACCACAGAGGGGGAAAAAGCTAATAGCATGCTGACTGTAAGATGTGGGCCTCTTTAGAATTAGCTTAGCATCAATTTGACCACTTGGTTTCAAGCCTGCGTTAGTCGATAGAATAACGCCAAGCTGGCAGAGCAACATGACCAACCTGACCACTCTGGTCCAACAGTATGACCAGTCTGCTCAAACTGATCTACCAGCTTTACCAAACCAGTCAACCAGTATGACCAGCTTGACCAGCCAGTCCATCAAACTCACATAAAAACATACGCTACATTGATCAACAGTTCGGTAACCAGCTAAGCTAAACTTCTTAACCAGCATTCATGTCGATTACCAATGCTTTGACCGCTTTGACCGCTTTGACCGTCGGAGGCCAGCTTAGACCATCTGAAAGCAGCTGCCAGCAAAGGCTGGTCTTGAGACGGGTTCTTCAGCAGGGATACCGTACCACTCATTGTTATCGATATTGTCTTAAATACATATATTAATATATCTTAAGCATAGGCCGATGACAACATCACACACAGTCTTTTCTTGCTGTCTTTCCCTCCAATATCCGACCCAAGGCCGATAACCAGTGGGAATACAGTACATGTACATGTCTATAACCGGCTACTCTTACAGTATGTACAGTATGTGTGCTACGCAAGGTTACAACACAAAGACAAGCATGTAAGGTGGCTGTACTCACTGTCCCTCCTCAATGGAAAGTGTGTCAAGGCAGTTAGCAGAGAGGTGCTTTTGGCCTATCTTATATATATATATGAGGAGCCATGTGTTGACCTGACTATCCAAATGCCAAAGTGCAATGCTCGTAGATAATTGTGTGAGTGAGTGAGTAAGTAAGAGAGAGAGAGAGTAGACAGGTGGAGGGAGGGGGGGAGGGGGGGGTGGGGGGGGGCACAGTTGTGGTGAATGAACTTAAGATAATGTATCTCAGCGTTCGGCGTAATTGACTCCGGAACTCCGGAGGTCATCCCACAAATTCGGACGATTCGGGACGATTGAATCACCTTAACGTTGATGGATTCCTTTGTTCTCTTTGATCATTAAACTCTGATCAATCAGACAGTAGCCTTTCATGAAGACTGATGACACCAGTCGTTACAGACCGGCCAAATCCAATCTGCTGTCGCGTTAATGTGTGTTAATACGCGGTAATAACCCTCTCCTATCATTGCTTCCCTCCCACCCGGCCCTGTCTAGATAGATGAGTGCACACAGGCCGTTTGTCTCTTGCGCAAGGGGTGCCACTATCACATCCCCAGTCCCAAGTCTAGTTCACCTCCGACACGTCAGCGTGTTGATTTCGGCTTATCTGCATGCGCGTAATATATATATATATATTATATAAGCGTTTATGAGCTTTTCTTTGTAAATGGAGAAGCCTTGAGAATGAGCTTTCGGGTGCAGCGTCGAACTTTAACGCTCATGCTAATGTCAAAGGAAATGCTCCCCCAGTAAAGGGAATACGCACCTCCGTGTGGGTGTATGTCCTTTTGTTTGTGGGTGGTTTTGTAGAAATCTGATGTCTCTGTGTTCTGACTACAGAGGCCAACAACGCCTGTGTACATGGAAATTCAATCAATGATGAATTCTCCTCCTCGCTGTGGACTTCGGATGGTTAAAGCGAAAACAACCAAAAACATGTTTGCGTGTTTAGATTTAGCGCTGGAGCCACGACTCTAATGTCGCTAGCAAGTGTGCAGAAGCTTAGGAACAAAAATTAGCTTAGCGCTGCACGTCTGGATTACACACTTACACACTTGGCCCAAACCATACTGACCTGTTTAGAAATAGGGTCGTCCCTATATTCTCAGGGCCCTATTTTCTTAGAGTTGTACGTCCAACTAGCTTTTTCTCATAGCAATGTCTTGGAAACATCCCTGTGTTTGTAGGGCATTATGGTCCCAGACTAGCAAAACATCATTTCAGTGTTCTGGCCGGCCCGAAGAAGGCCGCAAAAACGTATGAAAGGGATGTAGATACAATGAGCTTTATTGAGGACTATCAAAAGAGTTGTAGAAGTCAGATGTCCAGGGCGAATAAGGATCACCACTCCTGAGCCGAGGTCAGCTAGGGTCTTCAGGTTCTACAACAGAGACCGTAGAGAAAACACAGCCTCTTCTAGACCACAAATTAAGGTGGTCAGATGGTCAGCATTACAAAAAATCCAAGCTATAGCCTGGGAGTCTACCCTGGATCTGAGCAAGCACACCACTACTAGTGTCAATTCCCTTAAAAACAGGCATGTTCTCATTTACCCCGCTGCACCTCCCACCTGCTAGTCATACCTGTCCCACTAGCAGAGGACACACAGGGTGGTGACACAGGGAAGTAGCACCATGCAACCACCCCCCATCACACACACACTATTACACCTTCAGGAAAGTTTAGCGGGAGTTCATCACACTCCTTATGAAAGACATCAGTGGAGCAGCACAGCTAGCTAGTTGGCATAGAACATTAGCTATGCTAATGAAAGAATGGCAGCTATTAAGTCAGCTTGTCTTTTACAGTCATTTAACCCCCGTGCGTGATAGAAAAGTCACTGGTGTGAACAGAGCAGCACGGTCATTAGTTTATGTTTTATGTGCGTTATGTCCTGAATGTCCTGAACACTCTGCCACAGAGCTGCAGGACGCTAAGCTGAACTGCTGCACAATGAACGAGAGTGGTTGACCATAAATCCTGCCCATAGAGAACACTTTAGAGACTTATACAGAATATACAGAATATACAGAATTCTGATTTCTGGGACAAGGTATTGCTGAGAGGGGGGGGGGGGGGCGGTACTAACGAGTGGGTGGAGTAATTGGGAGGAAATGGGTTAAACATGTACAGTATATAAAAAAATAATAAATGTTATGGGTAGTGGCATGGATTCCACAAGATGTTGGCAACATTCCCTTTGAGACTCTGGTCCAACTTTTTTTAGCCGGTTGACCACTTTGGTAAAGCTGTACTGCTGTAAATACTAATGGACCAGTGTGGTCATTCTGTTCAACCAGCTTGCTCCTAATCTTTGACTAGCTTGGTCAGCTTAGTCCTCCTGGATGGCCAGCTAAACCTCAGCTGAAATCATAACCTATGCTGCTCAACCAGCTTTGGCTATCTCACCCCCTCAAGCATTATGGGCACTTTTAGGGCTGTTTCTAGAGCCATGTTACGCCCACTGGTTTCTTGTAGACTGTGCTCCCACCGCTATGTCAGCTGTATCTAATTAACATCTTGTTGTTGAGATCTGATGACCATGAAGGACTCTGTTCTGCTTAAAGATGAGCACACACAAGTTCTTAGCTCATGTCCCGTGTTCTTCTTGGCGTACATAAGTGGCTGCTGTTCTGGCCTCTATGTGATATTACTCTGCGAAGAACAAGCAAGCATAAGTCATACCGAGGAGAGGTTACGAGCATGTCAGTCCTGATAACAGCCTTCAGCAGAACATCTCAGTTTCCTGAAGAACATAAACTCCAACCTACGAAAAATCCCCAAGGCCTGACAATGTATCATTGTGAGACGTAGGATGTCCAGGCCCTGATTTGAGCAGGCTAGAGGCAATAAGTTGTTGTTAATAAGAAGAAAACTTGACCCATGGGTACCTTATCATCTTTGAGAGTGAAATCCGGACCTGAGACTGAGAGATCACATCGGTCCTAACATAGAACCATGTGGGACTCCAGAAGATATGCTAAATCAAACCTTTCCTGAAAAATTCACTATAGTTTTTGCATGATGATTAATAACTGAATAATAAATCTATGGTTCAAGGGCTTAGGCGATGTGCATTATGTCCTGTTTTGAACACTTTGCCATGGAGCTGCAAGACGCTAAGCTGAACTGCTGCAAAATAAACGAGAGCAGGCGACTGTAGATCCCGCCCACAGAGAGGTAGACCTTTCACTCTCTTGAGCCCGATATACAGAATTCTGATTTGTGGGACAAGGTATTTGTCCAAGAAGGTATTGGTTGACCAACTTAGCTCTTGACCAGCATAGGGTATGTTTTTATTTAGGATAGATGGTTTAGCTGGCCAGTCTTGACCATACCAGTTGACCAACCTGACCAATGTCACTAAATGGGTTGACCAGCAAGACCAAGCTAGTCGACCAGCATGACCAAGCTGGTCAACCAACATGACCAACATGCTTAGCTCTTGACCAGCAATGGGTATGTTGTTGTTGTTTGAGTTTGATGGTTTAGCTGGCCAAGCTTGATCATACCAGTCGACCAGCATGACCAACATCACTAAGTGGGTTGACCAGTACGACCAAGCTAGTCGACCAGCATGCTGGTCAAACAGCATGACCAGTATAGCCTAGATTTAGCTGGCCAGGCTTGACCATACCAGTCGACCAGCATAACCAACATCACCAAGTTGGTTGAACAACAAGATGAAGCTTGTCGACCAGAATGATCAGCATTACCAGCATAGCCAAGCAGGTTGACCAGCATGACCAACATATCCAAGCTGGATGACCAGCAAGGCCAAAATCCACTATGCGACACACTATGCTAGTCAGGAGCTGGATAACCTGCTAACTTATCATCATAGGGCATGTTTTTGTCTGGATGACCAGCTTTTCAACCACCTTGACCATCCATCACAGACCAGTTCAGACCATCCAAAAGCATCAAGCTGCCACTGAGCTGAAATTTTCAGCAGATTATTCACAGCAACAGAATTGACACATTTTGACCAGGGGTGCCCAGACTTTTGTATGCCACTGGATATGTTTTATATAAGTTTGGCAAGTCATTCCACCAGCATACACACAGTTGTTCACAGAAGCTTCACTGACTAACGTCTTTAGTCATTTAGATGAAGACCCAGCAGCAAAGCCCAGCATATCATCTCCGTAACACAAAAACCTTGTAGGAGAAGCAAAAAACCTTTCCTAACCTTTAACCCCTAAACACTACAAGACTCATTACAAACTAGGGTGTATTACTCAGTAACTACAGGGACTTCTGTACAAACTGGTGGGGCTATTCTTTGATAATAGAAGTCTGAAATAACACCTCCCGCGCCCCAAAATCATCATCATCGGGCCATAGGCTTTTTAAGAGCTTGATGGAAGTCTGTGTAAACATTTTAGAGCATTTCTATTGGTCCGTTCATTCTGACAGTGTAAATTCGGACAATGTAAAGGATAGTTGCCCGTTTCATGTCATGACAAAATGTGGTTTTTGCATGACAGCAACGCTATGTTGTGTTTCGAATGCTGGTAAGCTGGTCAACCAGCTCCAGACAAGCAAAAACCAGCATGTGTTGTATTCTGAACACTAACACGCTGTTCAGCCAGCGCCAGACCAGCACAAACCAGCTTAGACCAGTGTGCAATTCATGCTGGTCGAAGTTTTTTTTTTTTTTGCAGCAGTGGACATTTAAAGCTAAAAAGGGCCTAAAAATATAAAGATTCAGAAGAATCTTTATAGAGATTCAAGAGTCAGATCTTGATATTGACTGTTAAAAATAAATAAATAAATAAAATAAAAAAAACGCAACTCAATGGTTTTCACTTTTTGTTTTGTTTTTTTATTCTTGCTGAACAAATTGTGGTGTTTTCCCAAACATTGTACAGAACAGCATCACAATACACAGATATATACAGTAAAAAGCCTGTAAGCTGCATCTACACAATGCTAGTACACGGCTGTCAATCACACAGTTAGCTGTTTTGCTTTACTGCTATGTTAACTCTGTGCATGTTTAGTACGTCTGGTCTCTAATTGGAAATGTAGAGCTAGATCTAAAGCACAGCTCAGCTTTCGGAGAGTGGGGGAAGCGGTTGGCGATGGTGTGGCTTATTACTCGTCAGCTGGTAGCCATGTGTCCAGCACGGGCTTGACAGCGGTGATGCCGTGGTCCAGGTACTCGCCAATGTAGGGGCGCAGGTATTCGCCGTACACACCAAGGGCAGCCAGGCGTGCCTTTTCCACAACGGGTTCCAGCTCCTCGGCCAGTGCACTGAATTGCAAACAGACATAACAGCAATGTTTTATTAGCATGTGTGGCTTTCTCCAGCTTACACCAGCTAGCATGCTAATATTTAGCTTTTGGTTTCAGAGCATTCAGAAAAGTTGTCCTTGCCAATTGGAATAGGAATAAGTTATTCTGCTGCCTAACTGTGTCCGGTTTGAGAGCAGCACAGCGCCCCCCTGGGTAGTGGTGGGGTTAAGAGCTTTGTCAAATGGTACAACTCAGTCGGTCATTGGCCTAGAACCCATAAATCTTACGACTAGGCCACTGTGACCTCCCGGGTTTTGCACACATGGCAAGCCCACTTTGGCTTTGCTGGAGTTTACTGCAGAATGAACTTCCTAAATGTTGGATGGGTCCAACATCCAATATTTAGGAAGCTCTGCTAGTTATTGTGAGAACAGTAGTTACAGTATCGATATCAGGTAAGGCTGCAGCATGCAAAGGAACCCTCAAATGATCTGGATAAGAGATTTCTAAACAAATGAAAAAGTATGCATATCATCGTCAAAATACCCTCACATATTTGTCCCCAGGACCATGGCACTGTGTGGATACTTACGCTAACACCTTGGCGGCATTCTGGGCTCGCTCGTTGGCTTTCACAGTATCCACAATCTCCTTGGCTTTTTCGCCGGTGATGGTGCCCTCTGCAAAGGTCCCGACGGCTCCGTGGGCCTTCTCGTAAGCTTTCACAAGCCTTTTGAGGAATGTCGCTTTCAGGCCCTCATATTTGTCTACCAGCTCCTTATCGGGGGTGGGAATATCGCACAAGCACACCGCCACTGAGAGAAAGAGAGCAAGAGAGAATGTAAGACTGCTGCTGCAATATTACACATCCATACAGCTGTGAATATTATGATGAACCAAGACATTCATGCTCCGTTCTCATTGGCTGCCTCAGTCAAGTAGCAAAGTTACCATAGTACAATCAACTCTTATTTAAAGAAGAAATAAATACATTAAGTTAAAATTCAGGCAAATCACTTAAATCTGCCTTTTCGTCCATAATTTGGAGCCCAATTTGGCAGCTACACCTGTAACTCAAAGCTAGGGTAACAACTTGCTAGGTTGGTCTAGCTTAAGAGTACTAATTAGCTGTAGAGGGTAGCATGTATGAGTCGATACGTGCATAGCATGGACCTTTTTACATCCCATCCAAGACACTCAACACCACCTTTTTCTTGACTCCATGTTTCTTTGGTTCAGCTGAGACCTACACTGATTGCAGGAATCTGGTTCTCCACACCTCTCAAAGCTAGAAAGCCAAAGTAGCTCAGTTTCTTAGCATCACAGTGCTCTCCGGATGACCTGCATAAGCTTGCTAAGATCTAAACTAAACCTTCAGGAGATGTTCCTTCTGCTTTTTTGAGCTTATTCGGACGGGAGTGGACGGCTCTGCGAGATCTATGAGATCTACAAGCTCTGAAAGTGGGCGACAGGTGGATGTTCCAGCCTTACCTTGGAGTGCAACAATGAGAGCCAATGCCAGCTTCATCTGAAAGAGGAAAAGCATGAATGTCAGACTTAAGTAGAAATGTAAGAGAGGTTAAGAGATAGCCAGAGATTCAGGCAATCCAAATGACCACGACTAGCCTTAACAAAGCAACTGACACAATTGCAAGACTACGGGACGTCCATGCAGAGACCGCTGCAGCATACCTTGTTACAAAGTTACAAATAAGTGTAAAATGCTATAAAAAAAAAAAATAGAGCACAGAACCATGTGCATTCAGGCACAGTTCTCATGCAAATCTAGCCCGTATGAAAGCCCTGCAGAAAGAGCGCAGTACCTTGTGACAGTGAGGATCCTGCTGTGAGTGTCCAAGGCCGGAGAGCTTACAAGACTGCAGGCAAATGCACCAGCTGAGACTGCAGATATACGTCTGCCTTTCACCCCTATATCAGTCTGGCCGTTTGACCAAACAAACGTCATCACCCGTACACACTGCAACACACGCGACACACACACCTACACACTCACACACTTTCTGTCGATGAATCTCTGCCTCTCTATCTCTCTCTATCACCCTTTCTTTCCCTCTCTTGCACACACAGACACACACACACACGTACACTCGTTTTTTCTGCAGTGTCAGGACATGGGGTCATGGGGATATGTGCAACCGCCTATTTGTAAATGCAGTACATGGCTTTTTTTAAAGCTTGGTTTGTCTGCCA
Source organism: Salminus brasiliensis (assembly GCF_030463535.1). Classification (NCBI taxonomy): domain Eukaryota; kingdom Metazoa; phylum Chordata; class Actinopteri; order Characiformes; family Bryconidae; genus Salminus; species Salminus brasiliensis. The sequence continues at coordinate 41,459,342 of NC_132882.1, forward strand.
GTGGCAAGAAATTTGTCACCTCCATTTATTATTATTAATATTATTATTGTTTATTGGATGAAATGTGTCTTTAACTAGTTATTATAAACAATTTGTCCTTTTTTTTATATATCTTAAGCCCTATGAACTTTAACCTTAACCTCAGTAAGCAGCCAGAAGTGCACTGCGTTTGCATCTGCAGGTCAACAAAAGCTGCAACTTGGCACTTTTTCCAAAAATCAAAGAGTCTGGTTTGTCCTGAACTACCAGGACAATTTTTTATATCTGTCCTGATAATGTATGAAAACCAAAATCCCTCAGACACACACACACACACACACATGCTCTCTCTCTTTCCCTTGCTCCCTCACCACCCGTGTACTCTCCAAACACACACACACACTCCCACACAGCAGAACCCGCTGTTCTCGCCCCATGCCCTCACCCTCATCCCTCCACCCAAAGTCCGCCGTACCCCCACGAATCTGCAGGTGTTGATTTCTGTGCAGTCCCTGACTTCTGACCTAAATCTGCTCTGTGCACATTTGCACTCATAAAGTCAGTCAGCCAGTCTCTGGAACGTGGATCAGAGTAGGTTTTAAGTGGCTTTGTGAGGAACAGGCTTAAGGAGATGATGGGAAGTTGTAGTTCTGTCTACTTTCATTACAGTAAACTCTGAATTTACTGAATCTCTGCAGTTACACTTGCATTGACTTGACTTTTCACCTGAATATGCTCTGTGCACGTTTACTCACATACAAGTGTTAGCTGTGTCCTAGTGAGTGCGGTTTTCATTGAAAGCTTGTTGGTTGCAGAACACAGCACATGGCAAACCTACTATAGAAAGGCTATGGAAAGAGTGTGTATGTTTTATAAAAATATATACAAATGCTATAACGGCACATGCAATTTGACCGAGAATCCCTGATTTCTTGAAAAATATATTCTTCTTGAAAAATATATATAATTTTTGTGTCATTTGAAAGTGCCTGTTTTCCCTCAAATACAATAAATTAAAAGAATTAAAACAATTAATGCAAAAAATGCATATATTGAACAATATACAAAATTGTTCAATATATGCAATATACAATTTTTTTATTGTATATTGTTCAATATATATATTTTAGCATTAATTTTTTTATTTATTTATTGCATTTAAACTAAACTAAAAAATTAACTATATTTAATAAATAATCATTTGGAAAATATATCTGTGTGAAGGTAAAGGTTCCTTTAGGTATCTCTGAAAGAACCCACTTGGGAAAACTTTGGAAAACTGTGAAAAATGTTAAATATGCATTGCAAACACTGCAGTGTATTACTTCTGTATTAAAAATATTTCAGAGTACATTTAAAATCTGACTTAAATTACAAAAGTAATAGAAATAATGGAGTAATGAAAGTATATTATATAAACACATAGTATACACTTATGCAGTTGCATACTTGACATTTATTATTTATTCACTGCATTACATCATATTCTCATATAGAAGAACATTAAGCTTGAGTATAGTAAATATAAAAAACATTATTGAGCTAATTCAAAACTATATTAAATATATATTTTTCAGTATATATTAACTTTTGAAATCTTTGCCATTATAAGTGCTTTTCAGTATATCCAGATATTACATGTGCATCAGCAAAAGCAGCTATAGTAATACATATTGGAGATGTATGCTGCTGGATTAGTTACTTTTCTAATACTTTTCTACTAATACTAATTATGATGGATAATTGTGCAGCTGGAAGAAGTAAAAGTCTGATACATACTTGTGATTTAAGGCAGTTGGATTTGAGTATATTTCTGATACATACTGATGGTTTATGCATGTGTATTTAAGTACATTTTAATACATACAGATGGTGTATGCAGATGGATTTAGATACAATTCTGATATATACTGGCGATTTCTGCAGTAGGATTACAATTAGATGTACATTTCGTGCTTATAGTCATTTCATTATAAAGTTAGATACTTAAAGAAATGTGCCTATTTTTCAGTACTGGCAGCCTTTCAAAAACTCCATCTAACGCAAATCTATGTTTCGTAGTACAGTGTCATTTAAAATGTTAGCAAATGTATATTATTAAAAGTGAGTGTAAATAATAATATACATTTATATACAAGGTACATTTCTAATACATACAGGAACATTGTTTAGTTTCAAATAGATACTTTTTCAATACATTCTGAATTTATGCAGTTGGATTAAGTACTTTTTCTTATACATACTGGTGATTTATGCAGTTTTTATTTATGCAGGATTTATTTTTCAGTACATGCTGCCTTTTAAAAACGTTCGCGAGAGTAAGTGAGAGTAAATATTAATATACACTGGAGATTAGATATAGTTAGATTAGGTACATTTCAGTTACATACTGAAAACTACTCAAATAGATGCATTTCCAATACATACTGTAGAATTATGCGATTGGATTAGTTGGATAATGTTTCTAACACATACAGGATTTTTGATAATTCATAATTCATTAAATGTATCTATTGGTTCGAGCTACATTTTGTGTCAGTCCTCAGTGTTATAATGTGCCATAGCGTTGTGATGCAACCTTATTAATACATTTGATTAAACATTATGTCGAAGAGGCAGTAAACAAAATATATGACCGTCTTAATAAAAAAATTAAATGCGCTTATGTAATATTTTAATGTATAATTATATATTTTAAAAATGATTTTAAATGCTGTGTAGCCACTTTGTCCTGCTAGTTCAGCTTAAATATACTACTTGCAGATTGCAGAGCATCTCTGTTGTCTTTCCTTTACTTATTCCAGAATCAATACTCTTGTCTTTCTGTGTACATAAAGAGCTCAGTGCAACAAATCCACGTGCAAAGGTTATGGAAAGGTTTCCACACACAAGGCAGACTGTGGGCCGGACCGAATGAACTTTCCTCTTTGGAACATTACGTGTCTCATCTGCGACCTTTGACCCTGCTTGTTTAATCTGGCACATGTATCAGGTTCGGTTGTTGGTGTTTTCCATGTTTTTATTGTAGCTAATTTTTCTCTTTGTGTAATTTCACACACCTGCACATCCTTACACATGTTCACACTATCCAACAGTGTTTTTATGGTGTGAGGGTTAGTAGATCAGAGATTGCAGGGTTATATAAGAAGTCTGAGTCTGTGGCCAGTGACTTAGATAAGTAAGCAGATTGATATGCAAGTGTGGATTTTTATGCATGTTTATGCACTGATGAAGCTGGAACATTTTAATGTAATCAAATATAATATTTACTAAAGTCTAATACACACTGGAGATGTATGCAGTTGGACTGGGTTCATTTGTAATACATACTGGTAATTCATGCTGTTGCATTAGGTGCATTTCTAATGCATACTGGAGACTTCTGCAGTTGGATAAGAAAACATTTCTAATACATACTGGCGATTCTTGCATTTGCATTAGGTGCATTTCTAATACATACTGGGTATATTACATATCCAACCGGTCTGAGTGCTTAGTCAGCAGCACTGGAGCACCACAGGGAACTGTTCTCTTTCCCTTCCTCTTTACCCTGTACACCACTGACTTCCAGTACAGGTCAGAACTCTGCCACCTTCAGAAATTCTCTGATGACTCTGTGGTAGTCGGATGCATCAGGGATGATGAGGATGGAGAATACAGGGACCTGGTTAACAGCTTTGTCGTGTGGAGTGAGAGGAATCACCTGATTCTCAATGTGGCCAAGACCAAGGAAATGGTGGTGGACTTCAGGAGGAAGAGGACCACGACCGGTCCCATTACCATCACGGGTCAGGATGTGGAGCGGGTAGACACCTATAAATACCTAGGTGTCCTCCTGGACAGCAAACTGGACTGGAAGGCCAACACAGAGGCTGTGTACAGGAAGGGGATGAGCAGACTCTACTTTCTGAGGAAGCTCAGGTCCTTTAATGTGTGCAGCAATATGCTGGAGACCTTCTACCAGTCTGTTGTTGCTAGTGCTGTCTTTTTTGCTGCAATCTGCTGGGGAGGCAGCATCAGGAGTGGAGATGCCAGTAAGCTCAACAAACTGATCAGGAAAGCTGGATCAGTCCTGGGCTGCTCTCTGGAAGGCTTTGAGGTGGTTGTGGAAAGGAGGACTGCCATTCTGGAGAACACCCCCTCCATGATCTACTGGTCAAGCAGCGGAGGCTCCTTCAGCTCCGCAGCAGTAAGGAACGGTACAGGAGATCGTTTCTCCCAACAGCGATCTCGCTGTACAATGCCTCGTCACTGTGCCGGGACATTATTGTGCACTGAGTGTACTAATAGAACAGTCCCGCTGTTTCTCAATCGGACACTATTCTGTTCATCAGTATGTACTGCCACACAGCTCTGTCATCTGCACTGCCACTTTAAAACTCTATACTGTAATGATACCCCAGGATGCCTTACATCACTACATTATATTAATGTAGTTACTGCACTGTTACATTACACATAATTCATTCTGTATATTACATTATATTAATGTAATTATTACTGCACTACAATCACTTTTTACGCTTTTATGCCTCTATCATGCTGCTCTCTTGTTTGATTTTGCTGCTGTAAAAACTGACTTTCCCTGTGGGATAAATAAAGTGATCTATCTATCTATCTATCTATCTATCTATTTACGCAGTTTAATTAGGCCTATTTCTGCAACATACTAGTAATGTATTCAGTTGGATAAGATGCATTTGTAATACACACTGGATATTTCTGCAGTTTAAATAGGTCAACTTCAGATCCATGCTGTACATTTATGCAGTTGAATCAGGTGCATTTCTAATACATACTGGTAATCTGTACATTTAGATGAGAAAGAATTGTAATACATACTGGATATTTCTGCAGTTTAAATAGGTCAACTTCAGATCCATACTGTACATTTATGCAGTTGAATCAGGTGTAATCAGGTGTAATCTGTACATTTAGATGAGAAAGATTTGTAATACATACTGGAAATATTAGCAGCTATCTTAGATGCAGTACCAAAACATGAAATTAATGCATGTTGGATTAGAAAAATGTTTAATATACCCTAGAAATGTGTACATTTAGATCAAGCACATTTATAATACATACTGGAGATGTATTCAGAGGGATTAGATACATTTTTGTAAAACATGCTGTATATTAAAGCAGGCCAATTCCAGGTTTTTATTGGTGGCTGATGCAGTTGGATCAGGTGCATTTGTAAAACATACTGGAGATCCGTACAATTGGATGAGAGATTTGTAATACATACTGGAGATTTTAGCAGCTCTCTTGAATGCAGTTCCTAAACATGTTAAAAATGTATGCATTTTGAAAAGGCCATTTCCAGATCCATCCTGGAGGCTTATGCAGTTGAATTAGCTACATTTCTAATACATCCTGGTGCTGTTTTCACAATTTACAGCAATGTATTAGTGATCACTCCATATGAACATCCTATGTTTGTTTTTTGTTTTTTTGTTTTGTTTTTTATGAAGTAGTTTGTTGGTGTGCTGTTCGGTTTCCTGAGGTGTTTTACTCAGAGATGTGGCCAGACACCCTGTTTTTGACCCTGTCCCAGATGGAGCTGGCTTTTTCTTTAGCCCACTGGACGTAAGGGTCGGTCACAGCCTTCACATGGTCCTCGTAGTACATTCCAGCATAGTCAGCCACCGTGCTGCCAGCATTCACCACCTTCGTCTTCAACTCTCTGCAAACACACAAATATGCCCAGACACACAACCACACATATGCAGATGATCAAATGATCTGTTGATATTCGGGAAGCACATCAGAAGATTATATAAGATATTATGATATGCATACTCCTGTTTTTAATAGTAAGCACTATTCAAAGTTGGTGGGCTCACTGCTCTATTTAGGTTATATAATTAAACACTGGCCATGCCAGCTGTTAAGCAATAGATCTGGCTGTGCTAACACTGCTGTACCTGTAAGCCTCCTTTGCCCTCTCCAGAACTCCTGGGCCATCACTGTCTGCTGCAATCGTGCATGCTGTGACCATCACAACGAGAAAAAGTTATATTTTCAGAGGAAAAGCCACAAAGTCCCAATGCTATTTAGTACCTTTTGTAGTAGAACACGATGCATCGCGCTCATCAGACTGCACAGTTCAGTGTTTTGACTGGATTGCTGCATAATTCGGCTCTTTTACAGATTGCTAACTTCATCATGTAGCAACAGCTGTAGGTCACGTTCACAACAACACACTAGGCCATTACTCGAACACTATGCTCACAGGTTATTAATATGCTCTATGCACTATGCCAATAGGTAATATCGCTGCAGGGTAACGGAACGGATATCTCATTTCTGTTTGGTATGGCTAACTAACCGCTATGGCAAAGGTTGGCATAAAAACAAAACTAGCATGCATGAATGAAACCAAACCCGTACCTTGCAGCACCATGACCAGGACAAACAGCACCAACTTGGACATCTGTTAGAGAGTTACCAAAACACTGGAATGAATGAGTTGCCACAGACCACTTACATTAGCAAATTAGCATTAGCATGTCAATAAATACCGTAAAACAGGTCGAGATAGAAGGCCGTGTCTGGGGTCTGGGGTTCGACTGAATATCCGACTAATATCTGAAGCAACTATTCACTGACCGGCACCTTATTTCTGTAGTTTTTATTATGAAACGCTCAGTTTGATTGCTTTCCAGAACTTGGCGATAAGGTGGTGCGTTCATGCTGGCTGGCTGCGTTCGAATTTAACATTCAGAGAAATGGATTACTCATTGTTTGAGAGTTGCACTGGCCATCTTGTTGACAGCAACAGTCAATGATTTCAATTGATTTTTGCAGTAGTATTCACTGCCTGTGACCCTCTAACCTCAGGGGTGGTGAACAGCGTCTACTCAGCAGTTATAAATCTATGAATGTGTTTTGGGGGTAAATGGGGGTATGGGTGGAGGGGTGCTTTCTACAAATCTGACAAAGGCCTGTTTCTGTTTGCTGCTTGGGTTTGTTTTGGGTTTTCTGGAAAAATAGCAATTGTCCATAATGCCAATTGACATATAGTGGATGTATTAAATAAGATATTTTATATTAATAATGGGATATGTTTCTCTTATATATCTTTGCTCTATTTGAACATCACTTATTTCAACTTGAAATCAACCTAAAGCACTTGTTTCCAATTCCGGTTTGCTACATTGTACTGCAACTACTCTGTTATATACTCTCTAACTATTAGAAGTAGGGGTGTTTAGTAGGGGTGTTTCTAGACTACTATTTAGAAGTGGGGTGTTATTAAATAAGATATTTTATATTAATAATGGGATATGTTTCTCTTATATATCTTTGCTCTATTTGAACATCACTTATTTCAACTTAAAATCAACTAAAGCACTTGTTTCCAATTCCGGTTTGCTACATTGTACTGCAACTACTCTCTGTTATATACTCTCTAACTATTAGAAGTAGGGGTGTTTCTAGACTACTATTAGAAGCAGGGGTGTTTAGACTACTATTAAGAAGCAGGGGTGTTTAGTAGAGGTGTTTCTAGACTACTATTTAGAAGCGGGGTGTTTAGTAGAGGTGTTTCTAGACTACTATTTAGAAGCGGAGTGTTTCTAGACTACTGTTTAGAAATGGGGGTGTTTAGTAGGGGTCTTTCTAGACTACTATTTAGAAGCGGGGTGTTTAGTAGAGGTGTTTCTAGACTACTATTTAGAAGCGGAGTGTTTCTAGACTACTGTTTAGAAATGGGGGTGTTTAGTAGGGGTCTTTCTAGACTACTATTTAGAAGCGGGGTGTTTAGTAGGGGTGTTTCTAGACTACTATTTAGAAGCGGGGTGTTTAGTAGGGGTGTTTCTAGACTACTATTTAGAAGCAGGGGTGTTTAGTAGGGGTGTTTCTAGACTACTATTTAGAAGCACTAAATTTAGAAGCAGGGGTGTTTAGTAGGGGTGTTTCTAGACTACTATTTAGAAGCAGGGGTGTTTCTAGACTACTATTTAGAAGCTGGGGTGTTTTGTAGGGGTCTTTCTAGACTACTATTTAGAAGCAGGGTGTTTCTAGACTACTGTTTAGAAGCAGGCGTGTTTATTAGGGGTCTTTCTAGACTACTATTTAGAAGCAGGGTGTTTCTAGACTACTATTTAGAAGCTGGGGTGTTTCTAGACTACTATTTAGAAGCAGGGGTGTTTCTAGACTACTATTTAGAGGCAGGGGTGTTTAGTAGGGGTCTTTCTAGACTACTGTTTAGAAGCAGGGTGTTTAGTAGAGGTGTTTCTAGACTACTATTTAGAAGCGGAGTGTTTCTAGACTACTGTTTAGAAATGGGGGTGTTTAGTAGGGGTCTTTCTAGACTACTATTTAGAAGCGGGGTGTTTAGTAGGGGTGTTTCTAGACTACTATTTAGAAGCGGAGTGTTTAGTAGGGGTGTTTCTAGACTACTATTTAGAAGCGGAGTGTTTAGTAGAGGTGTTTCTAGACTACTATTTAGAAGCACTAAATTTAGAAGCAGGGGTGTTTAGTAGGGGTGTTTCTAGACTACTATTTAGAAGCGGGGTGTTTAGTAGAGGTGTTTCTAGACTACTATTTAGAAGCGGAGTGTTTCTAGACTACTGTTTAGAAATGGGGGTGTTTAGTAGGGGTCTTTCTAGACTACTATTTAGAAGCGGGGTGTTTAGTAGAGGTGTTTCTAGACTACTATTTAGAAGCGGAGTGTTTCTAGACTACTGTTTAGAAATGGGGGTGTTTAGTAGGGGTCTTTCTAGACTACTATTTAGAAGCGGGGTGTTTAGTAGGGGTGTTTCTAGACTACTATTTAGAAGCGGGGTGTTTAGTAGGGGTGTTTCTAGACTACTATTTAGAAGCAGGGGTGTTTAGTAGGGGTGTTTCTAGACTACTATTTAGAAGCACTAAATTTAGAAGCAGGGGTGTTTAGTAGGGGTGTTTCTAGACTACTATTTAGAAGCAGGGGTGTTTCTAGACTACTATTTAGAAGCTGGGGTGTTTTGTAGGGGTCTTTCTAGACTACTATTTAGAAGCAGGGTGTTTCTAGACTACTGTTTAGAAGCAGGCGTGTTTATTAGGGGTCTTTCTAGACTACTATTTAGAAGCAGGGTGTTTCTAGACTACTATTTAGAAGCTGGGGTGTTTCTAGACTACTATTTAGAAGCAGGGGTGTTTCTAGACTACTATTTAGAGGCAGGGGTGTTTAGTAGGGGTCTTTCTAGACTACTGTTTAGAAGCAGGGTGTTTAGTAGAGGTGTTTCTAGACTACTATTTAGAAGCGGAGTGTTTCTAGACTACTGTTTAGAAATGGGGGTGTTTAGTAGGGGTCTTTCTAGACTACTATTTAGAAGCGGGGTGTTTAGTAGGGGTGTTTCTAGACTACTATTTAGAAGCGGAGTGTTTAGTAGGGGTGTTTCTAGACTACTATTTAGAAGCAGGGGTGTTTCTAGACTACTATTTAGAGGCAGGGGTGTTTAGTAGGGGTCTTTCTAGACTACTATTTAGAAGCAGGGGTGTTTCTAGACTACTATTTAGAAGCAGGGTGTTTCTAGACTACTGTTTAGAAGCAGGCGTGTTTATTAGGGGTCTTTCTAGACTACTATTTAGAAGCAGGGGTGTTTCTAGACTACTATTTAGAGGCAGGGGTGTTTAGTAGGGGTCTTTCTAGAATACTATTTAGAATTGGGGTTTTTGTAGACTACTATTTAGAAGCTGGGGTGTTTAGTAGGGGTCTTTCTAGACTACTATTTAGAAGCAGGGTGTTTCTAGACTACTATTTAGAAGCAGGGGTGTTTCTAGACTACTATTTAGAGGCAGGGGTGTTTAGTAGGGGTCTTTCTAGACTACTGTTTAGAAGCAGGGTGTTTCTAGACTACTGTTTAGAAGCAGGGGTGTTTCTAGACTACTATTTAGAAGCAGGGGTGTTTCTAGACTACTATTTAGAAGCTGGGGTGTTTCTAGACTACTATTTAGAGGCAGGGGTGTTTCTAGACTACTATTTAGAGGCAGGGGTGTTTAGTTGATGTGTTTCTAGACTACTATTTAGAAGCAGAGATGCTTTGAGACTACTGTTTATAAGCTGTGGCTCTGCTAGACTATTGTAGACTACTAATCAGGAGCAGGGGCATTTAAAAGCAAGGGTGTTTCCAGACTACTGTTTAGAAGCAGGGGTGTTTAGTAGGGATGTTTCTAGACTAGTCCAGAAGCATCCTTGCTTTTAAACAGTACTGTTTAAGCTAGGGCTCTTCTAGACTACTATTGTAGACTACTCTTTAATGGGGCACTCCTATACCCCTTTTCTTGCCTAATAATATTACTAGTTGATGATAATGACAATAATAATAATAATAATAATAATAATAATAATAAAATTCTTCTTATTATTATTATGTTAATAATAGGATTAGTAATAATATCACTAGTTCTTATTTTTTCCCTTGTTTTAATTATATTCATAATTCATAAATTATTGTCATGCACATGGCGAGGTATGAAATATTTTCATTTGTGGCTTAAAAATATGTATTAGTATGATTTTGTATTTGCATAAATTAAGGTTAGTTAGATAACACAGACTTTTAAAATGAGTAGTTTACTGTTTTACTGGCAATATCACGACACTCATTTTGCAAGCTTGTCAAAGCCCCTGTTACTGGCTAGCATTAATAAAGCCCATGCTAGCGTTACTGAGGCCTGTGCTAGTTTAATTAATGGCTTTGCTTCAGTGGTCTAATCTGTTTGTAGGTTTGGTGGGCTATAGGGTTATAAGGCCTTAACCAAAACGTACAGCTACGCACTATCATTACCTTAACAAACATGTACGAATATCCATTGCTCCTCTAAAAAAATACATAAGTACTGAACTGAAAGCATTAGCTGCTCAAACCTTTGGTAAGACACTGGGCATTATGGGAAATGTAGTGCCTGTAGTGAATTTGCCTGGCATGTCCTGTAGCTGTGCTCAGCAATCCGGGCTAAAGTTGAGATTTTACTGCTGTGATTTTAGTAGGGTAACACCTACATTTTACTAGTACTAGTAAAGTGGGTCTAGTGATGCTGCAGCAGCTAAATCTACGAGTAGATGTTTGAGTGTTTAGTGAGTCCACTCTTTACTCTTTACAGAGATCTGCAGGAGCGTCCAGAGCGTCCTCTGCTTTAACTTTCAGTCATTTTTTCAGCAACTGAGGAGGAAAAGCTAAACACAAGCTCCAACACTCAAGATAAAGGGGAATTTTGCTGAAATGGGTCAGTGTAGAGAAACCTACAGACTCCAATCTCTTCACACTGGGGGTGATAGGAACCAGGGGTCCCCATTGACTATGACACATAAATAATAATTTTATTAAATAAAAACTCGAATAGTTTACCGGTTGAACTATCAGAGAGCACTGATTACGCTTACACTTACACTTTTAAATAAGGTGTAGCTAAAATAAAAAAAAATGTAAAAATAAAATAAAATATTTAGTGCTTTTTGAGCTGATGACCTTGGGTAGAAAATGAGCGTATTCGCTAACTCTGGCACATTTACACTAACATGGGAATGGAAATGTTCATTAATGTGTATGCCTCTTGTACATAAATAAATAAATAAATAAATCGTTCATAAATGATATTATCTGGTAAAATAAATAAACAAATAAATTAGTATGTGTAAACGGAAATGCTGAATTAATTAATCATAAATCAATACATATATATAAATAATTACATGAAAACTGATGTTGATTAATGTGTATGTACCTGGTAAAATAAATTTAAAAAAGACTGAATAAATACATACATGGAAACTGAAAAGCTGATTAATGTGTATGTCTCTGATTAAAAATAATATAAATATAAACAATATGTGGAAACTGAAAGTTTGATTTAATGTGTATGTCTGGTAAAAAAAAATTTGTAATTAATTAATTAATGTGTGATAACTAAAATGTTGATTTAATGTGTATGTATCTGTTAAATAAATAAAACAAGATGATATAAATACATACATGGAAAGTGAAATATTGATAAATGTGCATTGTTGCTGGAAAAAATGAACTAAATAAGGCATTAACTTTATCAGATCGATCGTCTGGTTTCATTCACCACCACTGGGCATTCTGACTTGGCAGGTTTCTTTAGAATACTAAATGAACACCTTACACATCCGTGGGTTTCCATCTTACCCACTGAATTCAATTCTAAAAATACAAAAACAAAAACAAACAAACAAACATGAGGCCAGAAATCCGGAGATCGGCACGTTCTGTAAACAGCTTAGAGAAAGAAGCCGTATGAATGAATGTTAATTTGACTGACAGCTGGCAAAGTTACAGGAACCTTCAACTCTTACTAGGACAAGAACTGTTTGCATTAGATTGTTGGGTTAAAGAAATTCAATACATGGTGTAATTCGTGGAAAAGGCCAGGAGTCTCTGGGTCCCCGAACCACCCACTTCTCTCTTGGATTGGACAATCTTTGATTTAACTGGAAAAAAATAAGAGTACTGATAATTAACAGCGAACAAACAGTGACTTTAACCCAAGATGTGGCCTGATGTGAGTCATCATCCAACCCCGCCGTCCCTTTAATGGGCACAGACCATATTTAGATATCTTATCACACTGATACTAAAGGAACATCGAACAAGGCCTTGATTATGTTGGGACTGTTCTTTTATTTATTTTATACTACGTCCCTCATTCGGGAATACCTGATTAGACAAAACAGTGGTTTATCTGATTATGTGGTTGTGCTTCATCACTACTTTGTCAATGTAATGTTACTCAGTATTAAAAACCCATGGAACTGCTAATGAAATTAACAGGTTTTTCATAATATGCAAAAAGGAGCAAAAAATAAAAACCCCAAAAACAGGTCTTTAAAATTGTTTGGTCATTTATTGAACATTTCATGACTTCGACAGCATTGCCATCACTTTAAAAAAAAAATGATACAAAAGTGCATAGATTGCACACAAGAAATGAGCAGATTAGCAGCAACAGTGGGATTTGTTAAGCACAATGAAGCATGGCGATGTCACGGTGGGGAAGGAGGGTGGTGGTGGTTGAGTCTCGGACTTAGTTGGTGAAGGTTTCGTCAATCTTCTGCTTCATCTTCTCAAACTGCTCAGAGAACCAGTTCCTGAGGGGAGCCACAGAGAAAACAAACAGTAGTTAGAAGGACAAAAGTGACAGCAGACAACAATGACTGTGTATAATTTCTGCATTTTTAGGAGATCAGATTTAGATTAAGCCTAAGATAAGACTAAGAAAAAATTACCAGTGCCAATTCATCACTGACACTGAAATTTAGTCCCAGACTAGACTTAATCTGTGTTTGAGAGACATGGTTTTAAAAGTATTTCATCTTGATCACAAATGTATTGCTTGTGAATGCTCTTCGGTATCAAATGTTAAAGCACTTATGATTTTATGGGCCGTTTCTTGCCACAAGGGGTCCCATGAGTACCCATTTATTTATTTTATGCATTATGCTTATCATTTCACTGCCTACTGTTCATGCATATTACATTGTAATTATTAACTTGCGTATTATTTACATAGGCTGTATAGTTGAAGTACATGTGTAATAGTTTATTACTATATCATTCATTATTCCATGCAGAATAGTGGTAGCTGAAGTGGCTGGGGGCCATTAGGCTGCATACTGCTTACCCCCAATTGTTCAGAAACGGTCATGGTTGTTTATATAGTTTGGGAGATTTCTTTCTTTGGGCATAAAAAAATGTTCTTTAAATTATGATCAGAATTGAAAGTAATTTAATAATTAACTACAGTACATTCACAAGGAAGTATTTGTGTAATTCTACTGTAACTCATTTTGTAGTAATAGCAACAGTGCATGTACCTTTACTCAGGTTGTGTTACAGGGGTGTCCTATAATAAGCAGCATTACAGGAGAGTACATGCCTTATGTACTCAGACGTACATCTTGTGTGTGTGTGTGTGTGTGTGTGTGTGTGTATGCACATGTAGTTTTACCTGGTCTTGGTGGCGAACTCGCTCTGCTCAATCTCCTTAAAAGTGGCCATGGTCTTGTCGGTCAGATCTGATCCAAATTCCTTGATTTTTGAATGAAAGTTGGCGAAGTGCTGCTCTATTGTGGGCTCCTCCTGGGCCTCTGCGTTGACAGAGAAACAGAAGATTGCATTAGAGGCATCAGAGGAATCGTGGAATCGATTCGCTCGAACGATTCGTGACTCCTAGTGACTCCTAGTGATTCTTACCAGCGTGCGTGGCCAGCACGAGCATCAAAGCGGCAACGGCGAGGTACAGTCTCATAGTGGCAGCTTTCCCTGGAACAAAGTAGAAGAAAATGGACACATATATTTAGATATTATACACAAATCAGATGCTGCAGAGGCTGAGGACATTACGGTGACAACGAATATGCTAAAAAAATATATATGAAAGTGATTCATTTGCGAGTCAAGAGTCGTTAAGGAAGTTAGCTAGCTAGCTAGCTCGCTACGCTAGCACAAACAAACGCCGCGCTATTTGTTTTTATTTATTAATGTATTTAATTTCGCTAATTTCCTTTTCTTTTTCACTCCAAAACGCAAATGCCATCCTAAAATCACTTTATATGTATTCTGAATATATCTTAATTATGTAATAGTTAGTTAGCTAGTTTAGCTATCTAGCTAGCATTAACGACGGTTTCGGCTCTCACTATGGCGCGGAGCTGCCTCCTAGATGTCGCCAAACACAGCGTTTGTGCCTTTCCTCCTGCAAAACACGTAGCTAACACTTTCTAAAGAAGCTTTTACCCCTCATTTGGTATTAAATTGATGCTAATTAAGCTGAATGCTAGCTATGTGTAATCAGTAACACGCTACAGTACTGTCATTGCTACCGAAAACAAAACAAAAAAAGATCTAGCTAGCCAGCCAGCTAACTCAGAAAAGCAGAGCCCCGCAATGCCAGAATGCAGTATAGCTACTTGTACCTGTTTCGTCCTCTTCCAGAAAGAGAAGTTAAGAGCATAAAGGCAGACAGACGGCTTGGCTCTATATAACAACCTCCTCCAGCTGACGTCATCACAAAAACACCACCTCTGACCCATCAAGGCCTCCTGTGAAGCTTACGCAGTCTT
The DNA here is from genome assembly GCF_030463535.1 of Salminus brasiliensis. Classification (NCBI taxonomy): domain Eukaryota; kingdom Metazoa; phylum Chordata; class Actinopteri; order Characiformes; family Bryconidae; genus Salminus; species Salminus brasiliensis. The sequence goes on from NC_132882.1 coordinate 41,474,394, forward strand.
GATTGTGCCATCCAGCCTGTCGAACTTCTGTCCTTCAGGGATAAGGATGTTTTTTGTGATGTGTGTGTGTGTGTGTGTGTGTGTGTGTGATATTGCACAAGCACCATGCATTTGTGTGGACAAGCTTTATTTTTATTTATTTTATTTTTTTAGGTTTATTGGGCTCTGTTCACTAAATGTGAATTAATAGGACGTGTGGGACATGTGTAGTGCTGCTAACCTTTGAGACTCGTATCTCTGTCATATCATCCATGGACGGTGAAATGTGCCTGCTTGCATGCCGGTGCGTTGAGTAGTATGAAGTCCACTTGTTATCGGAATCACAGTGACCTAAAGACACAATTTATCTTGGTACCCTGACTTGACAACCTCCTATCCCAGTTTGGAAGAAGAATAGTCAGGCAAACTTGGTTTCACCTCCACAAATCTGCTGCTTCTTTCTTTCTGTGTGTCTGATGTTGGCCTACACATTTGATATATTTACAGGAGGCAACATCAGAAAACGTAATAAAAAGGCCTAAAAAGGTTGTTTTATGAACGTTGGTAAGCCATCTGGAGAAAACATGAAGATCCGTTATATTTATAGATCTTTTTAAAAAAGTAAACAAGAGGAATAATGTCACTGTCGTGCAAAAAAAAACCAAAAAACACCAATAGCTGGTTTTACTTGGTTTACAATCTGCTTTCCCTGCACATTTAATATCAACAGTAGACAACATTAACAAATCATAATAAATCGCCCTCTTCTTCGTTCTTCTCAAGCTTTGGTAGAACAGTATGAATGCACTGTAGCCCCTGTAGTTGGTTATAATCTGTATCGCCACTAGCGATACAGATTATCAGCGTTTATCAGCATGGTTTTGATTTGCTGTTTGTTTATCTGTATATCGTTACGTAAAACAACGCTGTGACATCTCTGACTGATACAGAGGAGTAGTACTAAGTAAAAGTTAAACTGTAAAGCGTACCGATGCAAAATTGCTAAGACATGATGGCTTATGTGTGTCGGATATGTGCTTTTTGAACAGTTAAGCTGGATTGATAACCTGGTAAACTGGTGGATATCATCATATTCTCCGCCAGCTTGTGAGCAATTCGAATGACAGACACACTGTAGCCAGGGAGGCAGGGACTGTATGGAATGGCCAGTCAACTCTTTGCATATACATGCCCTATTCTTGTGGTTCTTATGGTGTATCTTATGATGCATATGTGAGTTTCTGTTGGATGGTATTTATTCAGTGTTCTGTGTCGTCTGTGTGACAGCATGTTCAACTTGATTACATTTTACAACGTGGGCTGTTTGCCCAGTGCAGTGTTGTTGTGGATGTGGGTGGTGGTGAAAAGTCCAGTCTTAAGAAATTTTGTTTCAGTGTGTTCCTGAACTTTCATCAGAAGATAACACCATGTTTAATTCCACTGTTGTTGTCAAAATAAGATATATATGGACACGTTACAGGTTCATGATAGTTTTGGGAATGTTAGTAAAATATTTTAAATGCATTATTACATTTCTTAATAACATTTAGGTATGTACAGAACAAAGTATAACCAAAACCATTGTATTTAAATACATTTACAATTATTAGAATATCGTTACTGTGTTGCAAAAATCCAAAATCCAAAGTAAAGGCAGCTTCATGGGAGAAAGAAAGGACCTTCTTAACTTTTAATAGAAGGCAGTGCAAAAAAGCTTTTATTTCAAGTCATTTTAATCATGAAATTTGACACAATGTAAAGAGCAACTGCCAGATTCACATTGTCAAAAAGTGAGAAATACTTTTAAATATTTTTTATTTAATAATATTATTAATTAATAATAATTACTTGCTTGCAAAATGTCTAATTTATTAACTATGCTAAAGGAAAGTGTTCCAAAACCAACACAAATTTCTAGCATGACCTACGAGTTCCTGACAACTGTCCTAATTCTTTTGAGCTCTTTCTGCTCTTGTGTTGCTCTTCGGAATCGAGTCACACGTTCGGTCCATGCCGAGTCTATTAAAAGGCCTTGATCTCGTCAGGGCTGTTGTTTGGCCTGATTTGAGAAAAAGTGCTGAAAAAGGTCTGCGGCGTCTAGACTCGCAGGAAGGGAAGTGAGGCTCTGTGCAAATTAGGACATTGTTGATGGGGGAGTCATGCATGGAGGCAGTGAACTGCAGTTACCTCTGGACGTGAATATGAAAAGGCCTGAGGCCCTAGGGGAATGAACCGTGCTATTAGAAGCTTTTAATCTAGGGCAATTCAGAGGCACATCGATGAGTGTTTGATGGCTCGCACCATTAGAGGATTAGCCCTAGCCAGCTTTCTCACTTGTCTTTGTCTGGGCTTTTCTCATGAATGTGTAACACCAGGCTGTTGCATATATACAGGTCTGTAGTCCACAGTTCAAAAGGTTGGGATCACTTGTCATATTAAAGAGAAATTCTTGCATAATTAAATGATAAACAAACTCATTCAGAGTGGTTTGGTGGGAGATGTTCTAGAGAGAAACTTTAAGCCTGATTAAAGCTACAGCACATGTAGTTATTACATTAAATGCTTATATGTACACTATGCTGCCTGATTGCCAGTCACTCTTTCGTGATAGTATTAAGATTAGATCTTGGCATTCAGTGATTATTTGTGTTGCAGACACCACAGCTGTAAAGAAAACTGAGTTGATAAGTTTTGCTACAATTAACTATTTCACACCAAATCACTCTGAATCACATAGTTTGTCTCAACCACTGATTTATGCATACATTTAAAAAAACAGTACAGTACATGGCATTACAAAGTACAGTAGATTTAAATATCCGAAATTATACAACAGACAGTAATTTGCCATCAGTTTTGCTTTCAGTCTTGTCATTAAATTTGCATTCCACTTTAATTAACAACAGATTGCATTGTTAAGAATAATCCTCAACTTTATCGTCCTAGATGCTTGTCAAATGTTGAACTTTCTTAATGAATCCTAATAATTATTTAAAATGTTTTATACATTTATCTGAACCAAATAGTTTTTATGTTATTAAAAAAAAAATTGGTTCAGAACTTGTGTGTGTGTAGGTATTATGTTTACTCATCTCAGTCTTTAATTTTTGACTTAACGTTTTTAATAACATAAAAACGCTGTTGCTCATATGCTAAAAGACTAACCCGATTGTGTGTGAGTTCCAAAAAGAAGAGACAGAGATATGAAGACAGATACGTGCTATATCATGCTGTGCCATTTGAGATTTTTTGGTCTATTGTGTGGAGCATGATGCTGCAGGTCAGAACCTGCATGAAATGTCACTCGTACAGGTAAACAACTAAAGAAAGACTCCTTTAGAAAAACAAGCACGGGACTAAGGCACGTGTTCATATTTCCGGAAGAAGGAAAGTCTGTGTATAATTATTCTTAATGGCTTGTTTTGTGCTTTCTCTAATCAGTCACGGTGTTACTGTGTGCTGTAAAAAAATCCTGTACAGAAACAGTCCTAGAGTGTTTCGATAAATCGAGGTATTTGTGATATCCAACAAAAGGCGGAAATAGTACAGTTTTTCACATTATTGATTCCCAGTATTGTATTTAACAATCCTAATGTGTAGCAAAATAATCACAATATGCTATTGGAAGCTTGTAATGTAGAGCCATTCGGAGTCATGAGTGTTTGATGGCTCGCACCATTAGAGGATTAGCTCTAACCAGCTTTCTCACTGGCCTTTGTCTGGGCTTTTCTCACGAATGTGTAACATCAAGCTGTTGCATGTATGTATTTCTGTACTCAGATGTTCAAAAGGTTAGGATCACTTGTCATATTAAAGAGCAATTCTTGTGTAATTAAATAATAAACTCATTCAGAGTGGTTTGGTGTGAGATGCTCTGTGGAAGCCTGCTTGAAGCTACATCACATGCATTTATTACATGAAATACTTATAATATAATAATGTATAATGTAATTTATTAAATTGTGTATTTAATTCATCCCAATGTGTAATGTAATAATCACAATGTGATATGTTGTCCATATCTTGCAGGTCTGTGTGATGCTTTAGTGGACGCTTGGAGGCGCCCTGGAATCTCAGCAGGTTACTGGAGGTCATTTGTCCCCAGCACCTGTGAGCTGAAGCGCAGATCAAGTTGGTAGGAATTGCTGACTTGCAGAATGTTTGCGGTTTTTAATGTTTATCCCTCCAGCAAAACAGCTGACCCCTGCAGCTCCTCTGTAAGAAGTAACTTTTGTTTTTGTTACTGGAAAATTTGGCATTATTACGACATAGGCTTCCAGGAAAAGAGCTCACAACTATTGCAGTCTCTTTCCCACTTGTTTGTTCTCTCTACTTGTACTCCTGCCTCTCATCCTTTTAAGTCTTACTTTCTGTCTTCCCTTTCCAAGCTGTCTTGTCTCTTCACTGAATTAATATAGAGATGCAGGCTGCATTTCGAAACACACACTACCATACTCAATATGCAGTAAAAATACTACATGATTAGCAGTACGATCATTAGAATGTACAATACAGTAGTATGCGGTTTGAGATGCAGCCACAGATATGTGGATAGGTGTACTTTATTCGTCCCTCAAGGGTAACTTTCAGTCTTCTAATAGCAGAAGAACATGACAAATAAACTTACATAAATAAACTTGCAATAAGATTGTAACCTTATCCTCTACCATCCAGAAAAAAATGACCCCCCACCATGTAAAGGCAGTTTTATCAGCCGTACAGCTGTATGCTTACGCAATACCAATATGCTTCTACATGACAAGCAGAAAGTAAAGAGCACGATTACGAGAAAGGGGAAGAGGGAGGCATCTACTGGCATGAAGTCACATTGCAGACAGCAACCTACAGTTACTGTTGGACAAAAATCTGATAGAGTTTTAAGTTTTGGCTGATTGGTTGATTTAATCCGAAGTTTGTGTTTTCATGATAATATAGCCACATAATGTAATGAGTAATATGCACAGCTAATTAATACGGAAGTAAAATTGCTTTGTCAATTAACATATAAAAATGTGACATACTGTGTTTAATATCTTTAACTATCTGATCTCCTTGATAATTTGCATAACAGTCATGTGAAAATGCTGTAGTACGTAAAAGTGAGAAAAAACAAGCGTTCCCACAACAGTTTTGTCTTTAACCAGCTGTGATTCGAAAGTAAAAGACGAGTTGGACGTTATTTCCCATATGGTTTTGATTGGCCTGGTTAAAAACATCAGTACAGATGTTATTACAGCTCACATTTTGCGTGCCAATGTCATGAGGGAATGTGCTGTCCACAGATACAGTACAGCTTCAGATATAACACGTTTACACATTATACATGTATACTTCCAAACCTGTTATGTTCATTTACAGTAAAGGCATTTGGTTTAAGGCTTTTATCCAGATTGACTTACATTTGGATCATGTTACAGAGGTAGGCGCCTTAGGAGTCTTGCCCAAAGACTCTTGGTGTCGTGTAGTGTGCTTGCTTGGACGGGGAATCAAACTGCCATGTGGAGGGCAGTGTTAAGCTACACCACCCATACACAGACAGGTAACTGCTTTGTTATTTTCTGAGCACACTGCTGCAGGATGTGAATAATGTCTGTTTAGGGTGCCTAAAAGGTGAGGCCATGTGGGACACTCTGGCGCAGCAGCAAAAACAAAGGATCAAAACCGGATCAGGCTTAAAATGGGCAATACGCAGTCCATTAAAATATGCCTACATATGCTCCAGTTCTAAGCCACTGGATCAGATTAGGGCACTCGCACTCGTGTGTGTGTGTGTGTGTGTGGTGGTTATAACCTTGTAGCTCCAGAGCAAAATTCGTACCCAATTTGAAACCCATGTAAACTCCCCCTATTGCTATTGCTATACTCCTATACTCCCCCCAATGCCCCAACACAAGACAAGTGAAGACCAGCACATGTCTCATCCAACACAAGTGAAGTCAGCCACCACCCCCTTTTTTTTAAAACTGCTGCTGCTGCTGTGTTGCTAGCTAGCCAGTTCGATCGGGAGGAAAGGGCAGGTCCCCAGCTGTGATACAACAGCTAACAGAGGCCTGTGTTGACCAACATCACACTAGGAATGAAATCCAATTGTGCCCACTCTGACTCCAGTTGCTGATGGCAAGCAGTATGACCCAGGATTCGAACCTTAGTCCAAAGTCCACTGGACCACTCAGAGCCCTGGTCCTTTTTTTTATTAGATACTTTGTGAACTAGTTCTGCACAAAGACATCACAGAAAAATTGTTTAAAGGCAGTTCAATGAGCAGAAAGTGTGTTTCTCCCTGTGAAGCTAATGAAAACATTAGATAAATAAATATGAAGTCCTAATCTCTCTCAACACTTTTGTTTGTGTTTGTAATAAATGCTTAACTTACCATTTTCTCAGAAGACTGTACAGTACTGTAAAGTAAAGTGCCACAGGTGTACGTGGATGCATGTTTGTGTGTGTGTGCAACAGATAGGAAGGATAAGAGTGTCTAAGACGCAAGCCTGGTTCACATGAATAGAGGCACAGCGTGTTCCTTTATATGTCCAGGCAACCTGATGGAATGCACAAGCAGCTCACAACATGTCTGTCCCAGGCCGGGATAAGCGTGAGGCAAAATGAACTAAAGCGATGAGGGGGTGGCCTCTGATGTTGAGGCAATCAATGGGCCGTTAATGGCCATCTGACAGCGGGAAACTTCTGTGCGTGTTAGACCTGAAGGGGTAGCAGGGGGTGTTTTGGAGTTTTGGAGTCAGGCAGCAAAGGGAATTAAGAACAAGGTTATAAGGCTGGGATTTAGATAACAAGAGTTGAAAGACCAGGCACATGTTTTTCATGTATGGTGACTGCTGTTCAAAACACTTCCTCTATCGTGTTGATCGTGAAGATTGGGTTACTTCCTTGAACCGAAGGCTTCTACTGGGAATGAATTAGTTTAAAGAGGAATTTCCCTTGATTTGCCAAGATTTCAGTGTACCTTAATCACCGAGGTGTGAACAGAGCCATTTAGGGTGGGATGTGAAAAGGTGCACTGTAGACAAACTTGCCACCTCTACGGCTTTGATGATGGGAACCCAGGATCACAGCGTCTCCACAAATATATTGTTGCTGTGACGTGAAAACCTTGCATCTACATGTGTGCTGTTGTTTTAACTTTCTGACATAATGTGAATCTTGCAGGTGTTCTTCTACGTTGTGTCAACATTGCATAACGAATGGACCAATAGCAATGCTCTAGAATGGCTTAGAATAAAATCTTTTTACATTTTCCTCCATTGAAAGTTGCACATTTTAGTTGCAAGGTTTTTGTGTGACATTGACATTGTGTAAATATAGGATTACACTTATTCTCATGTCATATTTGATAATGGAGCTATCGCAAAACAATCTAGCAGACATCAGACAGTGTACTTATACGCAGTTCAGTGTAATAGCTTTCTCCAGTGTAGCTTTTAGAGGCATTGACCACTTAATGCGTCTGGTTGCTACCACTATCACTGCTCTCTAGAATTAAAGATTTCACAGCAAACCATGCTGAGATACTATTGGCTATTTACTTAAAGTTACTTAAGTACCAGCTGTATTTTATTTACATAGTATGAACAACTCAGTATGAATGGGCCAATAGAAATGCTCCCTACTAGCTATACTATATAGTTTCCTTAATTATTATAATTATTATGATACAATGCGACAGTAAAATTGCTCTTGTATGATTGAGAGGACTTATTCCAAACTTTAGAACTTCCAAACTCGCAGTGCATAATCCTTCATTTGATAGGCAGACCAAATGAAATCTCATCTTTGACACCTACATCACCCTAACCAAACACCAGTCTCCATTATAGGGGTTTAAAGGAGAGTTTGCGGCACTATAGGACAACATCCAAATAAGAAGGGGAAGTGCATGCTAGAGAACGTGTTTCTGCCCGTACAAGTCTGATTATGTAAGCTCGTGGGGCGGAATTGAGAGGTGGCGTGACAAACACCTCCAACACTTCTTTAAAGCTGTCTTTAAAATAACTGCAATAATAGGCATACGGAGAAAGCTTATATCTGTAAATATGAGAACATTAAGGAGACCCCCTCCCCTGGCCTCCTTTGGTGAGCTAATAGATTAGATTGGGAGGCACGTTGAAGCCAAGTGACACACAAAAGACCTCTTTCGGTGTCCCTGTACCGGCCTCCCTCCATCTATTGTGGTCTGTAGTGACAGCCTGCATGTTTATGCTTGCTTCAGCCTTCCCGAACTGTTCATAAAAAGGAGGAATGATGAAAGAACTGCATGGCGACATGCTGTGAGTCACTTAACATGAGTTGTAACCTTTGCTTCAACTCTTCAACCTAATGGATGTATAATTCTTTGAAATGGGACATTATTGACAGTAATTATACACTCCTTGACATCATTTTAGACATAAATTTATGCCTTTATGTATTTTTCATTAATATCTTGTCATTTAAATCTGTTAGATCTCAGTGAAGCCAAGATCTAAGCTGCAGCTGCTGCCTGTAATAACTATGTCTTAGCTTTATTTTGACTTCATAGACGTTTCTAATGAGCGTGAGTTTTTTTAATTTTTTTTTTTATTGTATGTCAATCTGTTTGATTCTTAATTGCTATAGATGTGCGGAGATGTTTGTACACATGTTTGATGACTGAAAAAGAATGGAGGCAATGAATTGGTGCAGAGTACTCTTAGTAAGGAGAACATAGACCAAGCATGTTGTGAACTGTTATGCACATTTTATTGAAAACAGGTTTAAAAACGGCAGTGCACAAAATCAGTCGACTTTTGTCTGCAGCTATCAAAAGAACTTTTCGACATTCGACATTCTCTGACTGTGTTGTGCAGCTGTTGAAATGGTGGACTTTTTTTTTTTTTTTATGGTGCCAATTTGGCCCAGAGTTGACTAACCTGCCTCTTTTTTCAATGCACAAAACGCCACAGAACATATTTGAGGGCTATTGACCGATTTGGGAAATAAGACTCTAAGATAGACTGCCTAAGGCAGTTATAACAATGCCCTATTGCACGATAAAGAACACATTACTGAGGGTTTATTCTCAAGACAGTGGATTAATACTGAGAGAACAGTCGTGATTATTAAACAGTAGTTCAGTTTTGATAAAAAGACAAGTTAGAAGACTTGTTCAGCTGTGTATAGTTCTCACCCCTTCTTGTTCCCTGCCCAGACAGTGAAATATGTATACAGAATCAGTAACAAAGACTATTCTCCTCTTTCTCTCTCTCTCCCTTCTTTTCTCTCTCCTTGCATTTGGTGCAGCCAGCTATACCACAACACCTTTATGCTGGTGTGGGGAGAGCAGCGGTGGCCTCTTTGATCTTTTCCATGACGGTCTGCAGCTGTTCCCGGATCTTGTCGGTGTAGGGGTTGAGGAGGCTGGTCAGCTCCTCGATGCGGCCCTCCAGAGAGGTGCGGAGGGATTCGGCGGTTTGCTCCAGCTGCTCCTTCAGCTCGCCGGCCTGGGCCTCGAGCTGCTGGCTCACGCCCTGGGCCTGGTTCTGCAACAAATCGCTGATGGTGCCCAGCTTCTGGCTGACTCCCTGGTGGGCCTGGTGCACATAGGGCTCGAAGCGGTCCTTCATCGCCTCAGCGTTCTGGGAGGCACGAGACTGCAGCTCGCCCAGGTACGTAGTCAGAGTGCTAGAGACACAGGACAAGAAAAGGGGTAAGTGATGTACAGAAACACGAATCCAACAATAATTCTGCAATAGATAATAATAATTAGTAATAATACTAATTATAATAATTAATAATTAGCAGTCTGCTCATTTCAAATGTGTGTTTGAGCAGCCTGTCCCGGGACCTTCAGAATTTTCCGCCATTCTCCACCTCTCTCACAGGTCTTTGCCCTCATACACACTCACTTGCGGATCTCCTCAGTGTCCTTGCCCAGGCGCTTCTTCAGCTTGCGGGTGTAGGTGTTGATGCGGTTTTTCACGTCATCAGCGTTCTGCTCCATCATGGTCTTCAGCTCCTGCAGGTACTGGGTGGAACGCTCCTTGGCATCAACCATATCTGTCTGCAGCTTGCTGGTCAGCAGGTCAAGGTCCTGTTTCAGCTGGCCAGATGCATCCGTGGTGTAGGGGCCCAGCTTGGTCTCGATGCTCTCTTTGTACACGTTCAGCTCAGCCATGGTGTCGGTGATCAGAGTACTACGATGGAGGGAAGGCAGGGGACCATAGTACAGATTAGTATTGACCCACCAGTGATCAGCATTGCTTTAATCTACCACATGACTACATTCTCTACACCATTAGATTGCATGGACATTTCCTGATGAATGGACTTAAGGCTCAGGATAATATGTTGTCATATGAAGTCTATAGGTATGTTAAGAACTCTCCATTGACTTACTCAAGTTCCCTGCTAAGCTGGGAGCCCTTGATGTTCTCCACCATACCATCAGCATGGGTGTTGAGCTCAGCGACATACTCCCAGAAGCGTTCCACCGTCTCCTCCCATTTGGCCTTTGGCTCGTCGGCCTGGGGCACGGCGCGAGCGTGGCAGCCTACAGGTGGAAGAACATCAAGACTTAAAGACGTGCGCATTCTCACTCTCGCCGACTACTTCATTTGGAGTAGCAGGCATTAGAGAGTGAAGCTGGAGTGATGAAGTCACTGAATTACTAAATCTTAGGCTAGTTTGCATGCAGCTACAGAACAATAAGGAACACGAGTAAAGAAGCTTGAGGCGCTCTGCTTACCTGCAATGACTGCCAGAGCAAGAACCACAACTACAGCCCTCATGTTGGTAGACAGACAAGCACACCTGGAAAAAAGAAAGAAGCTCGGTGAATGGGGTTGCTTCGTCATATGAAAAACAAACAGGATTACATAAAATATGAAATGAGTGTTATAGTACGGCTAAGCATCTTCTCTTACACAGACAGACAAGATAAAGTAAAGGAACGGAACATTTGCAAACTCTGAAGAATAAAAAGATGCAACCCCAGCAGAGGCTCTGTCCTTGACTCACCTGAGAAGTCCGGTTTGCTGTGTGAGATGTGTGTGAGGCTGACACTCTTTTATAGCACCCCTCTCACGTGACCATGCTTTGTTCACCACCACCACCCCCTCCTCCTCCCCAATCCTCCACCTCCCCCACCCCCTGTTGGACACCCTGTTACACAATCCTCTGTAGGTTCTTGCAGAATCTTGTGCCGTGTCAACCTTTACTTATCGTTAAATCACACATGATTGCGGTCAGGCTTTCATGGGTAGTTTTGTTTTAGTTAAAGCTTCTGTTTATTTATATTGAGCACATTTTAGATTAACGTGAGGAAATGAGCAAAAAAAAGTGCTCAGTGGATAATAATTAACAGTACTTACAGTCATATTAATGATCAGTTTATCATGGGATACATTGTGTAATAGTATAGTATTAATATGGTGTTTTACATCATTTGTAAATACAATTAAATAATCAATCATTAAATTTAAATCATTAATCGTTCAAATAAACAGCACCCCACCATGATGACCATGTAAAATGCAAACCCAGAGCAAAGATCCAAATGTGATAATTATGTAGGAGAGTAGTTATTAAAAAGCAGACAGGACTCACTCTTGTTCTCACTACTGAACACGTGTGAGGACAAAGGTGCAGAGATATGCAACATTTGCCAGCTTATAGTAAAGATCCTTTAGAAACTACCTGATAATTAACAGTATGTGTATATATATATATATATATATATATATATATATATATATATATATATATATATATATTTATTTGTTGTTGTTTTTTTTTTAAGTAAATTTATGATGAGGCTTATAATGAGCACGATAAGGCCTAATTTAAGTTCATAATAACATTCAATCATGTCCAAACAGACTGGTTTTATTATTAGTTTGGTCGGCTGGACATGTGTATACTGAGTTGAGTGAGGTCAGGTCAGAGCCCAGTTTCTTAAAGACCACTCTTTACCTTCACTTAGGGCAAATAAGTCTGAGCAGGTTTGTCTAGACACATTTGCTAAAAGGCTAAACTATTTCCATTTTTATTATTATTATTATTATTTCCCCCTGCTAATCAAACCCTAACAGAAAATAGGGAGATGGGTAGATGGGTGATGAAGACACTAATATTAGGGGCACTCCTGCTTTCTTGCTGCCACCATTGTTTGGCAGGGGGAAGGGCCATTACACGCTGACCTTAGTAAACCAGTGTTGTGGGACTGTGTGGCCGGGATACCTGCTCTCCAAGCATGTCCGCACACCTACAAACTCTGTAGACTGACTTGGTGTAGCCCGCTGTGGCTCCCCAGTGGAGAAAGCCGTGTTAGCCGTTTAGCTGCTCGGTTCTGGTCAGCCTGTATAATCAACTCAGCCCGGTCTGGACAGGGCTGTTTTTTGGGCCAGAAACGCTGGATGGTGCAATCCTGGAGAAAACGTGGACCAGGGTTGAAGTTTGCATTGATGTAAAGTGTAGCTAGCTTTTGTTGACCTGATCTGTTTGTCGTGCTTTGCGTTGTTTTATTAAGCGTATTTATCTGAGGGAAATGACAACAGTTCATTTATATTCGTTAATGTTTTTTTATTGTTCATTTACCTGGAAAATAGACGTTTTTCCTTCTGTGTCGGACAGCTACATCTTACTTACTGATAGTCTGTAGCTTTCTAAAAAATGTCTCAACATCTCAAAACACTGAAAACTAGTTTAGAAATTTCTGAAAAATCTTGACATGCTGTTTTTTTTTTTTCCGATTAAACCTACTAAGCTTTTTTTCCCCCCTCAAAATGTGACTTTTTTTTAACCTGTCACTTGATATTATGAGATAATTATGCCCCCCCCAAAAAGAAATTACTTAGTATGTTGACAAAGATTTTTTTTTACTTGATATGTTGGAATAATTACTTTTCTCGACATAATGCTATATCATTATTTTTAAAAAGTTATTGACAGATCTAATTAAATATATAAATAAAATCCCAGCAGTTTTAGTTAATGTGTTTAAACAATTCCGTTTCATGAAATGAAATCAAAATTATGATCTTTATTAAACTTTTACATATATACTTACTTATATACTTACATACTTATACATAATTGCTTTTATTAAATTATTAGATTATTTAATAACTCCACAGCTCAATCCTGGGGGGCTTTATACCCCTCACTCCTGGCCTGGCATCATGGTGCCAATAGGTTCACGTTTATCTGCTCCAGAGAGTCCTATTCTAATGGCAATACTTCTAGACTAGACTGTTGCCATTGTTGTGTGTGCATTTGCATATCTGCATCAACAATGGGTGCAACTTAAAGTAGCGAAATGCGTTCATTAGAAGGGGTGTCCACAAACATTTGGCCGACATCTGGTTTGCTGACGTGAACCCCCCCCGAGTTTAGTTGGGTGATGTTTTGTCTTCTAAAGACCCCCTGACGCCTGGCCTGACCTCACTGTACCTGTGATAAGTGTCGATCCCACATTAACATAATTATAGCCCATCCCTATTCGGAGACACAGTAACTCCCCTGTCTGACCAGCGCATACGTGCTTACCGTTATCACCTTTTATTGAGTTAGACGGCCTTGTGATGTGTCTGAATGCAGTGGGGTTAGAGGTTACCCTTGCCAATCAGTTCCACCCCCGCCCCCCAAGACAACTGTTATTTTATTTGTTCAAATGTTTACTTTTTTTATATACTTGAGTATGTTACATGGTACTTACCTCCGTGCTTCCACTTAACACAGGAAGGCTTATTACACACTAAGGTGTATTATTCAATAACTACAGGAACGTCTGCACAAACTGGTGGGGCTATTTTTTCGGTGAGCTGGCAGACCATAGCCTGTTTAAGGGGTTCAAGTGAGAAGGACGTTTTTGACACTCTGTTCATACCTTACCTTTTTTTTTTTTTTTTTATTTTAATTACAGTAACTTACAAACTCTACAATCTGAGCATGAAGGATTTGTTGGACTTTAATAATAGTAACAATAGCAGAACCCTTTTTAGAAGCATCTACTGAAGGTCTTCCAGCCTTTAAGCAGACAAAGAACCATTGAAGCATCCAAAGCTTTGTTTTATATGTTTCATTCATTTCATTTTTCATTCATTTCATTGTTTTATATGGGTTTCATTCATTCTATTAGCTCAGCTCCTTCTCTGCTGCTAGTTTAGCATTTTAGAAAGAAGCACAGCACCTACACACTTACTAGTGTGGACTTTTATCCACCTCTGAAGCTAAATTACATGCTATGTAGTCGTTTTGCACCTCACAGCCAAAAGTAGGTTAGCGTGTTGTTTTCGTTAAGGCTGTTTTATACTCCACACAATACAGTACGTTCATAGGGCTCTTCCACGTCTGAGGCCAAGTGTTCATCTGAAGATAAGGGCCCTTGTCCCACACGGTTTAACCTGTTGTAGGTAATGACAGCAGACTTAGCTGTGATATAAGATGGGTTTTGCAGATCAGTGAAACCTGTTGAAGTGTTTAGATTGCAGGCTGTTCTGTCTTCATGCAGGTATTTCTCGAATAACACCCTGTATACGCGCCTCTGTGACGATGCACGGCTTTTCTTATGGTTATACGTAGCGAGTTTCCCTTTCTCCACTGATCTTTAGCCTCTTGTTCCAACTCGTCTCTTTCCCTACATGCAGCCCATTCTGCACCCCCAGCAGCTCTCCCAAACAAAACATGCCTTTGTGAACTGATCTCCTGCTAGGATTACACTGCTAGTGGATATCAATTATTTACACGCAAGATTGTAACACAGTGTGGCCCTTAGTCCAGTCAGCAGAGATGAAGAGTAGTGTTGCTAAAAGGATTGAACCTGTTTGTTTGATGAAATTTGCCAGTAGTAGCAAGGTACCCTTTTGCCCAGACTATACTTTAGCTACATATCTATGGAGGAACAGACGAGAGTGAGTGCTGTACTATCAAATATTAGTTATAAAGATAAGTTGTAAAGACTGTGCTGGGTTCAGTTTCTTCAAAGCCATTGCATTGCTTAGATGTTGTGAACTGGTAGAAAGGGTTCTCGGCTCGGTGTAAACCTCTCAAAATAGAATAGCACAAACTTGAGTGTATTTGAGTTTCTTTTATTTTGTATAAATGTGTGCTGACAATTAACCCACCCGTTCGTAACTCCCCCTACACAAATAAAGGTGCTTTAAATGGTTCTTTAAGCGATGCAATAGAAGAACCACTTTTAGGACCATGTTTTGCATAGAGATATATGAGAGTGAAGAACCTTTTAAAGACCCAACAAACGTTTTCTTGATGTTCTTTGAAGGTGGAACCAAAGTGGTTTGTCTATGGCATCACTTAAAGAACCTTTTGTAGCACTAGCAATGCTTCTGACACTAGGAGGGTAAGGACCCATGCCTCTTTTCGAGCTGCGCACCAGCTACAGATGCCTTTGCCGGCCAACATTGCTTAAGAGTGATGAGGGGCAAGAGCGCCACCTGCCCACCCAGAAAAAGTACGGCCAATTGTGCTCTCTCCGACTTCGGCTGCTGATGGCAAAGTCTCGCAACCTCCAGGCCACAGTGGTAGCATTAGACAGCTGCCCATAATTATATCACAGTTAGTCATTAATAATATTTTAATATATTATTAGCTTTTAAGTCACCACCTTATTGTCAATACTCAATGTTTAACCCACACAGTGAGCACACAGTCAACCTTTCAGCCCTTAGCTCACTTTTCTAACCTTTAGGCCAAGGCCAAGGCACTGATGACAATTTTGTGTGGCATAGTGGTGCAGTGTGCATGCTGCACAGCTTCAGGGGAGTGAGGTTGTAGGTTCGATCTTTGAGCACTCTGGGTTTCTTTTTCAAAGCTGTGCTAAATTGCCCCATTTGTGAGTTTTTGTGATTTGTGAGTGTAGCCTGTGATGGACTGGCCCTCTCTCCATGGGGTATTCCTTCCCCTTGCACCTGATAATTTTGCAATTATCTCTCCTCAAAGTCACGTGCAATCAGACCTGTTTTAGTGATCTGGACCCAAACAGCAAAATATAAAAATAGGCCTCATCTCGGTAAACAATTATTAGGTTATGATCATTTTAGCAATCTTCTGTAACGTTCAGCTTAGCATGCACATTTAAATAGCTCGCCCAACACTGGCAACTGAATGTTGAGGTGTGTCTTAACTGGGTTGATGTCATGTCTGGCTGAGGTTAAAGACCAATGCCCTTGGTAGGCCTTTTAGACACTTCCCCTTCTCAAAATGTCTGTTTCCTCAATTTGTAAAGAAAGCTGTTATGTAAGAAGGGTCACTTGGCGCGATTATGATCTAATAAAGCGTGTTAAAGGATAAAGTGGTTTATCACAGTTATTGGGACAACGGAGAGCAGTAGTAAATGTGAAAGTGCTGACATAGTTGTTCAGTTAGATGAATCAAAACCCAGTAAAACAGCACATTTACTGCGCATCTATCCTCCCAGGCCTTAAAAGATTGCCAAGCATGGTCACTGTGTAGTCAAATATGTAACAGCTTGTGCTCAATGCCAGTGCCTGTCTGTTTGCAGCTACCAGTTAAGAGAGCTTTGAAGTGATCTCTTCTGTGGAAAGCTAAAAACATGACTCCCACTTCTGAGAGTTGTCACTCACCACATTTTGTTGCATAAACTGCCAAGTTAAAACATCTAGAACGCTTGCCTAATATGTTAATGATCATCTGTGAGCCACCAAAACAACTCACTTTACAAGACTTATAAGTGCACTATGATAGCTGCGGATCCAGCACAATGGCCTACATGTACTCATGATGTTAATCCAACAGGCAACCTTCTTCCACTGGTCTACGGTCCAGTCTAGAGGCCTGTGTGTTGGCTACCCATTGTAGGTGCTTCTGACATTGGACAGGGTTTGGCATGGGCACTCTGACTGGTCTGCAGCCATGCAGCAGGGGGCACATCGTTCACATTTCTGAGACTTTGTGCCACAGTAGCTTTTCTGTCGATTCCACCCAGGTGGGATAGCCTTTGTTGCTCTAACACATAATACAACCTTGGGGGCCCAAGGTCCTACTTCGAACCACTCTCAGTAGTTACCCACCACAGCTGAAGCCCCCCACCAGCCTTGTCATTTTGGGGTCGTCTGGCCCATGTCAGTCTTTTAGTTCTTCACGCCTAACCATTCCTTCCACGTCCACTATGTCGACTATGAGAACCAACCGTTCCTTCTACCATACACATCCCAGACCCTCTCATGTACTGTTGTTGCGGGATCAGCAACATTATTTGTTCACTTTGAGCAGCTGACAGCATTTCATCCTTAAACACTGTTGTGTCTGACCAGTTTTGTGACGATACCACAAGTAAACTGAGGCAAAGGTGAACTGGATGGGTGTTACCTTTTGCCTTTAGAGGCAGTTTTTGTGTCAGGGTGTGATGGAAGGCAGTTCCCTTCAAATTTGCTTGCAGGATTTGTCATTCTATTGTTTTGTTGTGGTTTCTGCTACAGGAATCATTGCAAATGGATTATCTGCCAGATATAAATGCAACGTTAAATGGATTTGTACAAGCATTTGTACACACATGTGAGTGCCTATGAGAGGCTATGAACTCCTGTAACCCTGGCTTGGCTTCTTCTGTATTGTGGTGTTGTTGTTGTTGCTGGCGGTCTATGATTCAGCTTCAAGTTTTGACAGACAGGCAGTCTTTTGCTCCCCCTCTGCATTAGTCACTGTTTTCATTTCAATTAGGCAATCCAGGTCAAAGGCCTCTCAGCTGTTTTGTATCAGAGAGCAGTCATCTGAATCTTAATCATCACCCTCTTTTTGCACAACAGTTCCAAATTGCTTTCCAGAATGCTCAGAACTCTCAGGGATATATAGGACATCAATATGTGCTCTTCATTTCTCATGACCCACAAAAGACCCAGCCAACATGCTCATGCGGTGGAACACCCCCACATGGGAGGAACGTGGGCTAGCTGGGTTCCAAATGGGCAAGGGCTCTGAGTAGGAATCGTACATGCATTTGTACTGGGACCCAGTTGGGATTCCCAAATGGGCCCCATCATTACAGCCCACCTTAATATCATATGGGTCCCATCTGAGCCTTGTATGTAGTGTAAGGACCAGGAGAGGTTAAACTCTGTCTTGACCTGGGTTTATCACTGACCCTGGTTGGCGTGGAACCCATGGGCACGACTTTCCGTTTCCCAGTTAGGCTACCCATGCAGGCCCCACATGGACATGTTAGCTTGGGAAGTGCAAGCAGCAGCGTTGCAAACCTTGAATGAAGAAATGAAGGAAACCCCCGTTTACTGACCAGAATCAATAATAAAGTAAAGCAACTGAGTGACCTGTATCAAAAGGGAGAGGATGCTTTAAAGAAGAAATAGTGCAAGATGGTTGGCTGGCATTAGCCTTTAGCCTAGCACAGATCCCTGTTTGTGTTCAAGCTTGACTTTCCCTTTGCGGACACTGGCACAGAAAAAAAAAACATGGTCACAAGGCCTGATTACCTTTAGCAATCCATATTTCCAAGACCACCATATTCCCCCTAAGAGTTTGAGTTGAGTTTCACTGCATAGCATGTGAAAAGGCTAGGATTTTGGCATTGCCTGTTTTCCAGCTTTGTTTTGGTTATGCCGAATGGTCTGTTGAAATAGGTTTAAAAGGTTGAGGTTAGTTGTCACTATGCCAAGAAGAATAACGGCTTTATTAGGCTATGATACCTTTTGTGTCATAAGCAAGAGCTGTTTGTTTTCTGATGGGAGTGTTTGGGCGACTCTCGACATGGAAAAGAGGAGGGACACGTACGTTAACAGACATGTAGGTACAATTCCTGACATGCCGCCTTTGGCAGCTCTGAAGTGTAAGTGTAGGTTTCGACTTGAGGTTTGTGTGGGTTTTGATTTGTGTTTGTGGCTGTCCTGGATTACAAGGTGTGTATTTAGCTAAGTTCTGCTAAGGCTACCTGCTACACAATGTTTGTTTTTACAAGCTAGCTACACTTTATGTCCAAATGTTTGTGGACACCCCTTCTAATTAATGCATTCAGCTACTTCAAGTTGCACCCATTGCTTACACACACACAAATACACACACAGCTTGTCTAGTCTGTAGGGAGGAATCACCAATAAAATAGGACTAGGGATACAAAGCAACCCCCTCCAAAAGGGCCCAACAACTCTAACAATTCTGCTAGAATACTCCATTAATACTTTTGTAGGGCTCCTGTCAGTCACAGGCCCACTTGGGGATGAGTTGGGAAAGTCATGATCCAACATCCTGACCTTGCTAACACTCTTGTGACTGTAATCAGATCATCACAGGACTGTAAGTCCAATATCTACTAGAAAGCCTTCCCTGGACCAAAGAGACAGTAACTCAAATGATTTAGCAAGAAACAAGAAATCAGCAGGTGTCTCAATACTTTTGTCCATATAGTGTAGCTTGTCACTAGAGGGCATGCCCAGCACACAGAAATCAGAGGTAACTAATTGTAGGTGAATTCTGGTGTCTGAGGTAGTATAACGGGAACAAATGGCGCCACAATGGGCAGCAGGAGTCAAAACCAGTAGCAAACTTCAGGGATTAGAGGTAGTCCAACCTAATGAATCTACAAAAGACTCTAGAATGCATCCCAGTGAGGTGCAGACAGTAATGAGAATGTGGTTCCACGGCACAGCCAGAGGAGAAGAGGACTAATAAGATATGGAAGAGCTCTGTGGTGGAGAAACTCTATATATAATAACTCTATTAGTAAAGGCCCTCACTAATGCATGTCTCCAGAGAAGTGAAAACAGTACAAAAACCCAGGCCCAGGCAAGAGGCAAGGACAGTGCTGCCAGACAAGGATTACAACACAGTTATTGCTGGGGTGTGGGATTTCCAAAAAATGGTCCACAATGGAGCTAGAAAAAAAGACTTGAGGAACTATCATGCCACAGGTTGGAGAAGCTGGAACAGCAGTGAAGACCAGAAGTGCAGGATCAATGACAACAGAGAGAGACAAAGAGCTGGAAGACTTTGCTTGGTGGCTGAGAACTGAAGAGCCGAGGAGGCAGTGGAAACGAAATAGGAGACCGTTTCCTTTTTATATAAATGGCAAAGCATTGAAGACAAAGGGAGGAACATTTTTTGTCTGGTGGGACACTAGCTAGTACAGTGACCAAATAAGTCCTTCATGGGCACCAGGTGGCACTGTCAGCAATGGAAGAAACACTTTAATTATAGCAGAGGAATGGAGGCAGGAAAACACACACCCTCCATGAGTGGAGTTTCCAGTGATTTCCCCAAAAATTCAAAAAAGCTAATGGGAACTAGCCAGTGAGTGTTTACACACAATAGCATCTTTTCTTAGCTCTCAGTAGAGCACTTTTGGCGGCCTGGTCAACTGTACATGACTCTAGCCCTAACCGTTTAAAGACTGTGGCAAGATAGAAGTCAGTGTCAACTGTGTTCCCCACCAAACCCCTGCAAACATGTGGCCTCCATTCACACTAAGTGCTGAGCCGGAAAGAATTCAGTGGAGGTCAGAGGTGCTGAAGTGTTTGGCCAACAAAAGTGCGTAGGGCAAGAAGTGCTGAGGCATTTGAGGCTAGAGGAGTCATGCCGTTGAAAAATAAAGGGATCAAGGATTCAGTCAGGTGAAGTTGGGTAGCACAGGATGACCGTCTGAGTCAGAGAGCTAAAGGGCTATAGAACCTTTTGGGAATTTCCCCACTGCGGGACTAATAAAGGACTATCTTAACCTGAGGGACAGAAGGTTAGACTGACAAAACGGGTGATCAGAGGGACCAGCAAGGCAGTGGGGAGAGACTGGAGCAGAACAGGAGCCCTAATGAGTCCGTAAAGAATAGATATTTGCACAGAATAAAGAGTAGGCGGCAAAGCCTAGCTAATGTGGAATATCACAGTGGGATATCACCAATGACTAGCTCTTTAAAAAAAAAACACCCTTCCTTTTTTCCATTCCTTTTCAGTTCACTTTTCCCCTCTTCCAAAAACTGGAAAACTGCATTGAGGGTGTTCTGAAACTTTTCACTGGTAGTGTATATCACACTCGTATTACCACTATATATATATACTCATACTATAGGAGTAGCTGCACCGTCTAATAAATTAGTCATTGGCTTCTTTTGAAATTCTACATTGGCTAATTATACCCAGCCGACATGCTCATGTGTGGCTCAGGTGGGCATTAGCTCCGAGTGGGTTTGTCCGTGTGTTGTTACTGGGACCCAATTGGTTACAGCCCACCCTCACCTCAAATGGCTCCCATCTAGGCCTTCAAGCTTTAAGTATGGCTTGGCTTGACCCGCCATCCTTAAAGATGGGGTGTCCGAGCGGAAGAGTTGCTCACGGTCTTCAAACTTCCAAGAGCACTTGGGTGAAGTCTAGTGTTGAGTATTATGGCCTCTATACTGACTTTTGTATTTAGTAGTATCAAGCTTAGAGGGATCTTTTGGAGCCTAGTCTATACAAACTAGCTAAGGGTATTTTCTGAGTAAACAGTGAAGCTCTGAGAAGAGTGTCTGCTAAATGCCTTAAATGTAAATGCAAATGCATGTGCAGTGTACAACCCAGATAGAGCCCATGTTTAACCGTAGAACTCATGGACAAAACTTTCTGGTTCCCAGTTGGGCTACCAATACAGGCCCCACATGGACATATATATATATTTGAATATACAATTAGACAACATTCAAATGGATTATGAATTCTTACATAATATGTTCCCTCATATAACTAGGGGCTGAAGGGTCACATCATGGATTACTGTTAAAAAATTCAAAAAGTATTCTGTCTTGGTGGCCATTGAGGTAAATGTAGATACATGAAGATACATATGTATGTACAGCATCACCATATTAATACTATGGATACCTCCTTACTGTTGTATGTTCTATAACTTCTATAACTCTATATTTACGGTGGGATTAAGAACTGGCAGATTTTGATATACAGACACTAAGTCTTTGAACCCAGAAACCGAAAGCTCAGCCGTATACCTGTTTATCATTCATGACGTTAGAATGCAAATATAACTAAATTACTGTCCCATATTTCATCTAACTGCCTAACTAAATACGTTTACTTATGAAAGAACTGGAATATGGGCAGGAGAAACATGCCTGAAGCCCATCTCTACCTTCTTTACATGTCTATGACAAGTCTGCGCAACCCTCCGCCACCCTATTACCTCCCTTTTAACCTCGTCATCCATCATTTCTGGCTCCACATATATCAGAGGGGCTGAGTCCTACCACAAAACAGAGGCCCCATAAGCTACAGCCCCAAATTCCTCCCCCTCTCTTACAGTCTACTCCTAAATCATCATAAGATGAAGACATGGTCCGACCTAGCAAAAGCATACTATTGAATAATGATGGCAGACTAGATGAATAGGGGCTACGGTTATTTTATTTTTGCTAAATGAGTTGTTCAGGTTTCCTTATCTTAATATTTCTGCTTTTTAATCTCTACCTAAAAGTCATTTTTCTGAAGCGTACAGAAATGCATTTCACTACAACATCAGACTGTTTTCTAGTTTGGGCTTTATTAAATTAAAGACAGAAGAAACATTGTATCATACATTACAACACACTTTAATTGAGTCAGTTGTGTTAATTGCACCAAGTTGTCTTGTCTAGCAATGACTGGGACAGTGAAAATGTTGGCATATTCTGGTGTATGTGCAGAGAAAGCAGCAAAGCAAAGCAGCTATGAGTCATTGGAGTGGGAAATTTCGTTTGGAGTATTTAGCTGGTCTTGGTGAAGGACTCGTACAGAGAGGCAAGCTGGTCCTTCAGGTTCTGGGCGTAGGGATCCAGTTTCTCCCTCAGATCCTCGGCATAGGGAGCCAGACTCTGCTGCACCTGTTCAGCTCTCTGGGAAACCTTGGCCTGAAGATCCTCAGCCAGAGGGGTCACGGTCTTCTGGAAATCCTGCAGATGCTGGTCGACTTTCTGCCTCAGCTCATCTGTGTAGGGCCCCAGCTGGGACTGCAGCTCCTTGACTCTCTCCTCCAGGGTTCCTCTAAGCTCCTCTGTCTTCTGAAGCACGGTGGCCTTCAGGGCTTCAGCGTCCAGGGATCCAGCGTACGGGGCGACAGCCACCCTCAGCTCCTCCACTCTCTGCTGGACTTGGGCCTTGAGATCGTCAGTGTAGGGCTCCAGTTTGTCTCTCACGGTGGTCAGGTCTGACTCCAGGCGCCCCTTCAGAACTTCAGCCTCATTGGTGATTTTGGTTATGATGTCCTGGGCCAGGGGGCTCATTTGGTTCTGGAGGGTGACTGCGTACTCGCTGGCCACGTTGGCGCTGTCTGTGATTCTGGCACTTTGGAGTAGAAGAAGAGAAACGTGGATGTATAAGTAAAGATGACTGAGTGAGGAAGGGGAGGGTCAGCATGACCTGTTGAATGAAGTTGGTTCACTTACTTGACTTCCTGTCCCAGCTGAGACTCTCTGATCATCTTCACCGTGTCCTCAGCAGTGCGTGTTGCTTGGGCAACATAGTCCCAGAATGCATCGGTCAGCTGCTCCAGCTGTGGTTTGGGCTCATCAGCATAGAAGAGGTTGGCTTGGCAGCCTGGTTGAAGAAACAAGTGATTTCAGTTGCTTTAATACCCAATTGTTTGTTTTACTCTACTATCAAGGCAGCATGAAATTACAGTAGTAGTACATACCTGCGAATACAGCAAGCACCAGTATTGAAAGCACCTTCATGATTGTTGATTGATTCTGTAAGCATCCAAAAAAATGATATTTAAGAACATATAAAAAAGCAAGTTTAAATACATAATTGAAGAAACATTGAAATCAACCTTGCAGTTCAACATTTAGCTTACCTTTCAGATACTGGATGCTGTCAGATGCCAGACTGGTGTGTGTGAGCAAGTCTAGCAGAGTGGTCGCTATATATATACTGTAGAGAGGTGTGTGTTGTATTGCAAACCCAAAGTCCAGAACGTAGTGCGTTGCTGTCAATGCTGCTCCACATCATAATGTCCTGGTTGGACCTTCAGCTACCACAGGGCCTGAAGTTCAGTCGAGACAGATAAACGCCTCGCTATCACGGCCTAATAAAAGCATAGATAGTGTACAGACTGGTGAAAGTTCAGTCATTAAGTGACAACCTCCCTAAAGAAAAGAAAGTACGCTGGACATCGCTTGCTTTACCGCATGAGACGCAATTCTAATGTAAAAGAATCTAGACTGCTCTACAGTTTAATCATCAGCACTTCCAGCATTGTAATGTGTAAAAGTAATTAATCACGTTTGCCGTAAGAAAGAGATGCTTAAAATCGTCCCATTCAACTGTCTGATTGGTTATCTAGAAGGGCATGATAACAGTTGGCGATTTCGTTGGACTAAGTACTTCCAAACAAGACAGCTGAAGTCTTTGGAACATTGGTCCAACAAGGCTAGCAAGTACGAGACTTTGATTAGGTCTCAGATATTTGAGAAGGACACGTGGTTCCATTATATACATACAGTATGTTGTACTGTACAGTTTATGTTTGTCTTCACGCCTGTTTGTGTGTGTTTGTCGCAAAGTGTATTGAAGAGATACAATAACAGATTACAGAGCATTTTTGAGTTAATTAAATGTTGAGTATTGTGGAATATCACCAATGACTGGCTCTCTAAAAAGCCCCCCTTCTTTTTTTTCAATTCCTTTTCAGTTCACTTTTTCCCCTCCAAAAATGTCCAAAAACTGGAAAACTGGATTGAGGGTGTTCTGAAACTTTTGACTGGTAGTGTATATTATACTCGTATTACCACTATATATATGCTTGACATTGCTGATGAGTAGCTGCACCATCTAATAAATTAGGCATTGGCTTCTTTTGGAATTCTACATTGGCTAATTATACCCAGCCGACATGCTCATGTGTGGCTCACATGGGTGGAATGTGGGCTAGGTGGGTTACAGGTGGGCATGGGCTCCGAGTGGGTTTGTCCATGTGTTGTTACTGGCTTCTGTTACTTCCCAAATGGGCCCCATCGTTACAGCCCACCCTCACCTCAAATGTGTCCCATCTAGGCCTTCGAGCTTTAAGTATGGCTTGGCTTGACCCGCCATCCTTAAAGATGCACAACAAGCAAGCATCCAGACATTTTCTTCCCCTGGGTGTCCGAGCGGAAGAGTTGCTCACGGTCTTTAAACTTCCAAGAGCACTTGGGTGAAGTCTAGTGTCAAGTATTATGGCCTCTATACTGACTTTTGTATTTAGTAGTATCTAAGCTTAGAGGGATCTTTTGGAGCCTAGTCTATACAAACTAGCTAAGGGTATTTTCTGAGTAAACAGTGAAGCTCTGAGAAGAGTGTCTGCTAAATCCCTTAAATGTAAATGCAAATGCATGTGCAGTGTACAACCCAGATAGAGCCCATGTTTAACCGTAGAACTCATGGACAAAACTTTCTGGTTCCCAGTTGGGCTACCAATACAGGCCCCACATAGGCATGTTATCTGGGTACAGCCATACATTTGAATATACAATTAGACAACATTCATCAATGAATTGTGGATACTTACAGCATTATTTGTTACCTCATATAACTAGGGACTGAGGGTCACATCATGGATTACTGTTAAATTAATTACATGGTAAAAAATAATGTATGCCATTCGTGGCTGAGCTGGTGTTGTTTCTGTACGCTGGGAAGAAATTTCACCAACTGACTTGTTGCAATGGTGGCAACTTAAACAACTCAATTTTTATAAGTCTCAACTGAACTTGCCCACCTTTAACTGCCCACCACCCCATCACATGGCATCCCCAGACTGGTAGCTCTTGATCAGCGTAGAGTATGAGTTTGATGGTTTAGCTGGTCTACAACCTGACCAAGCTAAACAACCAGTATGACTAGGCGTGACCATGCTGGTTGACCAAAAATAATCAGCATTGCCATGATCACACATGCTGGTCATGCTAGTCAAATAGCTTGGTCTTGCTATTTGACTAGCATAACCAGCATGGCCATGGTGGTCGACTAGTATGACCACAAACACACTCCTCATGCTTTATGCAGGTCCAGAGCTGGTTAACCAGCTAGCTAACCAGCGTAAGGTATGTTTTTGCCCGTATGACCAGCCGATCAACCAGCGTAGACCAGCTTAAACCATCCGAAAACTTGATCTGGATTTTTTTTAGGAGGGGTCAGATCCTGCTTTTACTCAGATGAGAACCAGGCACAAAAAGTTAGAGTGAGGGCCATTCTGTGTGACCTTTGTTTGACCATTTTCAACTTTTAGTATTAGACTAAAGTGTGCTGAGTCTAAAAGAACAAAGAAGCTCTTGCTAACTCCTACTGTTTTATTGCTAAGTAGGGCAGTGGTGTCTAATCCCGGCCCTGCTAGACTTTTCTAGCATTCCTAGATCTTCATAAGTTAAATCAGATGTAATACAAGTTGACATTGTTACACTGGCCAATACCACAAGGGTAGGGCTACGCTATATGGACAAAAGTTTTGGGACACAGCTCCTAATAATTGAATTTAGATATTTCACTTGTCTCATTGTCATGGATGTACAAAACCAAGCATCTATCCATGCAGTCTGCTGTTATACACATTATTGAAAGAATGGGTGGTTCTAAATTTTCACTGAATTCCAGAGTGATCCCTCTTAGATATTTCAACATCAACTGAGTGGTATTATTGAGCAGAAGTGAAAGCATTCAGAAACTACAGCAACTTGTAAAGTTACAGAGCGGGGTCGCCAAGTGCATAGGCGCATAGTGCATGAAAGCCGCCAACGCTCTGCTGACTCAATAACTGCAGAGCCTCAGACCTGCTGTTAGAGCTGTAAAGGGGGGAAGCAACTCCATATTAATGTCTATGGGTTTAGAGTGAGATGTCATTAAAGCTCCTGTAGGTGAAATGGGTAGGTGTCCCAATACTTAATTTTTTTTATATAGTGCATATATATTTTCCATTTAACAGGATAATGAAAAATAGTATACTCTGACAAGTTAGTTTGTCATCATCTGCCACTGATTTGGTATATGACTTCTATGGAGCTGTCCTATGAAGCATGATTGACATTGTGATAGACACACTATAGTGTAAATAGGGGGATGTGAGATTGTGAGGATGAAAAATAGTAATATGGGAGTGTTAGATAGAGCGGCCTTCACTCCCATTGCTTGTAATACCTAGGCCAATGACAAACGCCTGTATTGTGTGCTGTGGCAGTTCTGTAGACCCCTCCATTTCAGTGCAATACTGTCCAATATCACTGAACCTGAGCCAGAGATTTACGAGGTCTTCAGAAGAGGAGCTGTAGTCAGGGAGAGTTATCTCTCCTCCAGGGCTTGTCTATCTGCAGGGTTGGTCTACAGCCAGCAGAGGTTGTAGGTCAATTAGTTTTTCCTTCAAGTTAAAAAGATGTTGTTACTGAACGTAAGTGTTTGAACAGGCCGGATAGTTATGCAACAAACAAGCAACGTAGGTTGTGCAATCTGTTGACTTTTGTCACGACAAGGTTATGCTGCTGACCCTTTCTCTGGACAAAAGATAGAGCAAGAAACATCTGTCAGTCATTTTTTAGTTTTTTAATTTTTATGGACAAAAGTATTGGGACACCTACACATTACAAGTACAGGAGCTTTTATGACATCCCATTCTCAACCCATAGGCATTAATATGGAGCTGGTCCCCACTCAGCAGAGCGTTGGAGACTTTTCTGCACTCTGCTCTGAGCTCAGCACTCGGCCCTGACCCCGCTCTGTAACTTTACATGATCTGACATTTCGTGGCTGAGCTGCTTTCTGTTTCCTCCTAAAAGCTACTACTGTTCAAACATCACTCACAGCTGATGGAGGAAGATCTAGGAGGGAGGAAATTTCAACAGCTGACTTGTTGGTGCAGCGGTGGCTCCTATTACATACAGAACCATGCCCACAGCTCCCGTTCTTTCACTAAAGTGTGTAAGAAAGGCAGACTGCATGGCTAGGTGCTTGATATTATACCTCTGTGGCAATGGGACTGAATGAAACAAATGAAACCTAAATTCAGTGATTAAGAGGTGTGTCCCAATACTTTTGTCCAGCAGTGTACAACAGATAGAAATTGTGCAACTATTAGTTCAACAGATTTTAATAACAATACTAAGTAATATCACATAAGAGCATTTGCACATTTTTATTTGTCAGACAAATTCTAGGTTAATTTGCACTCAACGGGAGGCATTCCATGAACTCTGCAAAACAATAGTGTGGGATAACAAATATGCAAATGCACACACACCACACACCTTGTATGTTCCCTGTAGAGAAGGATGGCCAATAGAATAGGACTCTCTGAAGCAGATTAATAACATGAACCTAGAAGGGTATAAAGCCCACCAGTGAAATGAGGGATGGCGCTCCTTTCAATGCTTTTGGGAGGAGTTGGAGTGGTGATCATCCAACATCCTGACCTTACTAATGCTCTTATTGCTGAATGCAACCAAATGCTCCATAATCTACTAAAAAGCCTTCATCCCTGGTCAGCAGAGAAAGCAGGATTAACTCTATCAACAATGTCCATATTTTAGAAGAAGCAATGAATATGCAGGTACTTTTGCAGATACTTTTGTCCATCAGGTGTATATCACAAGATTTAAGTGAATGATACGGCATTAATTAATTAATGTTTAGATCTCAGAATTAACCCTTACTAATACTCAAGATAGCTTTGATGCTTTTTTGACAGTAAAAGCAGAAACTGTTTTGAACTTTGATGTATGAGTGGGCTTTAATAATAAAGAAAAAAATAATATAAATGTGTAAATGCTACACACTTAAAAAATGTGAAGACCAAAAAGCCAATATCAAGGAAAATGTCTTGTAGATAATTATTTAAATAACATTTTAGGACCGCAAAAAAACTTTTAGGTACTATGTAGTGCTCTATAGTGTTTAGTGTACATTTTGCAAAAATCGTTTTGAAATCAAAAGTCAAAATGCTAAATATTCATTCAGTTTTACTGGCTTAAAAAAGACAAGCTCTAATAGAAATGTCTGAAAACTATTTGGGGTTTCATGTATAATAATGTTGCGATTTGGAATACCTCCGAGCTCCCTTTCCACTAACCGTTTGCTTTCATGTTCAATGATGGTGTGATGTGAATCCCAAAGATCTAAACTACTAAATGTTTGTGTGTTCACAGTCTTTACAGGTGATTGCACAACCTGGGAATACACACAGAAAGAACAGGATTAGGCCTACAGTAGCAATGTGAAGCTTCTCTTATCTAGGCTGTTTGACCCACTGTAACCCGTTTCTCAGAATTCAAACAAATCAGGGCATTTCTGAACAGATATGTCTGATATTGTCCAATATCCAAATATTCATTCTCTAATCATGTTTAACATACCTTCCTGCTTATAATCACTGTAGATTATAAAATGTGTTATTAAATAAAATATAAAAAACATAATACTTTTAGGGATGGACATCTCTAGAGACATAGTGTGAAGTATTCCATAGTGTTTTTGTATCATTTAAGTAGAAAAGACTAACACCATCTCATTTTTAAGATTCTAATTTGTTTATTCTAGCATAAATACAACGAATGACGTCATTTTCAAATATTACAAACACATTCACATGGAACAGACAGCTCTTCAGCACTAGATAAATACTCAGCAATTAAGTCTGATGGAAATGTTCGTATTACAGCGGAAATTCACAGCAACTTCTTTAGCAAACTAACCAAGCACATTGGTCAAGGCTTTTACACTTGTATGGTTGGCACTTTGAAACATAATGGAACATCTGATCAAATGTGTAGGATTAAAGTGTCACAGTTTCAGTCCAGGGAGCTACAAGAGGTCTTTTGGAGTATTTAGCTGGTCTTGGTGTAGGACTCATAAAGAGAAGCAAGCTGGTCCTTCAGGTTCTGGGCGTAGGGATCCAGTTTCTCTCTCAGATCCTCAGCGTAGGGAGCCAGACTCTGCTGGACTATCTTGGTTCTCTGGAGCACACGGGTCTGAAGATCCTCAGCCAGAGGGGCCACGGTCTTCTGGAAATCCTGCAGGTGCTGGTCGACCTTCTGCTTGAGGTCCGCTGTGTAGGGCTCCAGCTGGGACTGCAGCTCCTTGACTCTCTCCTCCAGGGTTCCTCTAAGCTCCTCTGTCTTCTGAAGTACGGTGGCCTTCAGGGCTTCAGAGTCCAGGGACTCGGCATAGGGTGTGACAGCCCCCCTCAGCTCCTCCACTCTCTGCTGGATTTGGGCCTTGAGATCGTCAGCGTAGGGCTCCAGTTTGTCCTTCACGGCGGTCAGGTCTGACTCCAGGCGCTCCTTCAGAACTTCAGCTTCCTTGGTGATCTTGACCACGATGTCCTGGGCCAGGGGGCTCATTTGGTTCTGGAGGGTGACTGCGTACTCGCTGGCCACGTTGGCACTGTCTGTGATTCTGGCACTTTGGAGTAGAAGAAGAGAAACATGGATGTATAAGTAAAGATGATGGAGTGAGGAAGGGGAGGGTCAGCATGACCTGTTGAATGAAGTTGGTTCACTTACTTGACTTCCTGTCCCAGCTGAGACTCTCTGATCATCTTCACTGTGTCCTCAGCTGTTCGGGTTGCCTGGGCAACATAGTCCCAGAATGCATCAGTCAGCTGCTCCAGCTGTGGTTTGGGCTCATCGGCATAGAAGAGGTTGGCTTGGCAGCCTGGCAAAGAACAGAGTTACAGTGCTTATAGTTGCAGTACAACATGGCACTGATTGCCTGATCTGTTAGCCAGCCGTGTACAAGTACAGTACAGGGTTGTTTGGTGCTTTACCAATTAGCAACCAATCTGACAACACTAATTCCTAATGTCTAGAGTCTTTGCACAACTTCGAAACTCAATAGACTTCTCTTCATAAGAACCAATGTTTAATGTTGCCATTAAAACATGGAATCCTTATTTACCTGTAAATGCCACAATGGCGAGGACCAGGAATGCCTTCATTTTTGACGTTGTCAGCTAAAAAAAGAAAGCAGATTCACTTCAGCACTCGCGCTCTGCACAGTCTACACATCTAGCTTGTCGATCGGTGTGCTTCAAATGTCACTCACCTCTTGGCAGATCTTTCCCACTGAATGTTTGCCCAGTCCAGTAATCTTGTGTCAGTCTAGACGGAGGACGGTGGTATATATATGTATAGGCAGGGAAGTGGTTCACAGTCAAACCCAAAGTCCAGCGCTCATTGCCATGTTGTCAGTGCCGCTCCTTTTTTTTTTTCACCTTCCAGAACTGTTAGGTTGCTAGTGGCTGTCACATGATGTTATGCTTGGACTTATGACACTGATACCAAGCCCCTGACTGTACCACGAATGAGCTGTCAGAAGAAATGCATTCAAAAACTGCAAAAAGTAACTTGACCTGGTTCCCATAGCAATGCTGTTCTGCAATGCAGTTTGTGTAGTGAACATAAAGGTAATATCTGAGTTCAGTGGCAAAGTAACAGTAGTCCGGTATGCTGTATTAAAATTCTCACTTGACTCAAGAGTCAGACTGGAGATGTGAGATGTTCTAGGTGTAATTTTAGGTTCTGAGTGGTTAAGTTAAGGCCTTCTTTTTGCTAGATGGAAATGCCCAAGCATTTGTTGCAAGCAGCTCATTTAATGCTCATTAAACCTAAAAGAATACACCCTCTACAACATGTACATGTAAAATGAAGCAATAGAGGTGGGCAATTACAATATTGTATCGCATTGCGATCAGGTTATGAAAACGCGATACAGAGGATATCCTCATTGCTTAAAGAACACTGACCCACTGCCCATTTTATTTTGAAATAGTGTAATTTGAGTAGTAATTTTTGTTGCTATTGATGTATTGCGATGCATGTTGTTCAGCATGAAAATGTCTTTTTTGTTTGGTTTTTTTAATATCGTTATATTAATATCAACATAATATTTTTACTATATCGCCCAGTCCAAAAACTGCACTGGCAGGTATATTTTTAGGTTCAATTTTAGAAGTTTTTTACTTTAAAAAGGCCCTAGAATGGAAAACTGTGTTTTCCCGATTCACGCCCCTGCCTGATTTGTGCTAAGCCTTGTGCACATATGCAGTGCAAACTAAGCAGGGGACGTTGATCGGGCAGCCAGTAGCAATCTGTGCTGTCCACAGATGATCAAAATGATGAAGCGCTAACATTCATTTTTGGAATTTAGGTTTTTGAATGCAACGGTCATGTCCTCTTAGGCAGAATGGTGGTTCCATGTAGATTAGCTTACGTTTGCTAGCCAGCCAGACACCTGCTATGCTAAATGGTATAGGTATATGTAATACACAATTCTTTCAGAGCCTTCAGACCTTTTCACAAGCTGTTCCCATCATTCTGCACTCAATGCCCCATAGTGAGAAAGTGCCAAATTTGCACATTGCATGGACATAGGTATTCAGACTCTTTACTCAGTACTTAGTTGAAGCACAAGGTTTGCACAAATAGATTAGAGGATTTTCTGCCATTCTTATCTGAAGGTCCTCTCAAACTCTGTCAGGTTGGACGGTGGACGTCCATTTTCAGGTCTCTCCTGAAGATGTTCCTGAGATGTCCAATTTGGTTTAAGTCAGGGATCTGACTGAGCCACTTAAGGGCAATCACAGAGTTGTCTCTAAGCCACTCCTGTGTTGTCTTGGCTGTATGCTTAGGCTTATTGACTTGTTGGAAGGTGAACCCCTGGCACAGTCTGAGGTCCCGAGTGCTCTGGATCAGGATTTCACGAAGTATATCTATTATGAGGGCAACTGTGCTCCTGAGAACTTTCAGTGCAGCAGAATTGTAGCTTTCTCCAGATCTGTGCCTTCACACGACCTGGTCTCTGAGATCCACAGGCTGTTCTTTCTTTCCTTCCTCTTGGTTTTTGCTCTGATATGCATGGTCAGCTGTGAGACCTTATATAGACAGGTGTGTGTCTTTCCAAATGATGTCCAGTTAACTCAATTTACCACAAGTGAACTCCACTCAAGGTGCATAAACATCTCATCTCATCAATAGAAATTGGAGCCTCCGTTGCTAAATGTCAAGTGTCATAGTACTTATGTTCATGCAAAATTTTCATTTTTTCTTTTGAACATCTAAAAAAAACATCTAAACTTGTGTTTTCACTTAACAAGTGAAGGGGCGTAAAGAATTTGGGAGAATGTAGTGCTTTTCTGAGACAAGTAGCTCATCACCACCAGACTCTAGTTATAGGAGTTTTCTCTTATTTATTTATTTAATTTACTTAATGTATCTTTTTTATTCTACCTAAGTTATTAGTAATAGTAGTAATATTAATAGAAGTAGAATGATTAGTAGTAGTAGTAGTAGGATTAGTAGTAGTAGTAGTAGGAGGATTAGTAGTAGGAATAGTAATTGTAGGATTAGTAGTATTAACAGTAGTAGTAGGGTTAGTAGTAATAGAAGATAAAAGATTTTTATTTGTAGTAATGGTTGTAGAATGAGGTGGATGATTAGTAGAAGTAGTAGATTATTAGTTGTAGTAGTAGGATTAGTACTAGTAGTAAGATTTTTATTTGTAGTAGTGGTAGAATGAGGTGGAGGATTAGTAGTAATGATACTAAGAAGTAGAAGTAGTAGTAGGATTAGTAGTAGTAGTTGTAGTAGAATGAGGTAAAGGGTTAGTAGAAGTAGTAGTAGGATTAGTAGTAGTTGTAGAATGAGGTGAAGGATTAGTAGAAGTAGTAGTAGGATTAGTATAAGTAGTTGTAGTAGAATGAGGTGGAGGATTAGTAGAAGTAGTAGTAGGATTAGTTGTAGTAGAATGAGGTGAAGGATTAGTAGAAGTAGTAGTAGTAGTTGTAGTAGAATGAGGTGAAGGATTAGTAGAAGTAGTAGTAGGATTCGTAGTTGTTGTAGTAGAATGAGGTGAAGGATTAGTAGAAGTAGTAGTAGAATAAGTAGTAGTTGTAGTAGAATGAGGTGAAGAATTAGTAGAAGTAGTAGTAGAATTAGTAGTAGTTGTAGAATGAGGTAAAAGATTAGTAAAAGTAGAAGGAGTATTAGTAGTTGTAGTAGAATGAGGTGAAGGATTAGTAGAAGTAGGATTGGTAGTAGTAAAATGAGGTAAAGATTAGTAGTAGTAGAATTAGTAGTAGTTGTAGAATGAGGTGAAGGATTAGTAGAAGTAGTAGTAGGATTAGTAGTAGTAGAATGAGGTGATGGATTAGTAGAAGTAGTAGTAGGATTAGTTGTAGTAGAATGAGGTGATGGATTAGTAGAAGTAGTAGTAGGATTAGTAGTAGTAGTAGTTGTAGAAGGAGGTAAAGATTAGTAGAAGTAGTAGTAGGATTAGGAGTAGTTGTAGAATGAGGTAAAGATTAGTAGAAGTAGTAGTAGGATTAGTAGTAGTTGTAGAATGATGTGAAGGATTAGTAGAAGTAGTAGTAGTATTAGGAGTAGTTGTAGGAGAATGAGGTGAATGATTAGAAGGAATTAGTAGTAGGATTAGTAGTTGTAGCAGAATGAGGCGAAGGATTAGTAGAAGTAGTAGTAGGATTAATAGTAGTTGTAGAATGAGGTAAAAGATTAGTAGAAGTAGTAGGAGGATTAGTAGTTGTAGAATGAGGTGAAGGATTAGTAGAAGTAGTAGTAGGATTAGTAGTAGTAGTTGTAGTAGAATGAGGTGAAGGATTAGTATAAGTAGTAGTAGGATTAGTATTAGTAGTTGTAGTAGAATGAGGTGAAGGATTAGTATAAGTAGTAGTAGGATTAGTATTAGTAGTTGTAGTAGAATGAGGTGAAGGATTAGTAGAAGTAGTAGTAGGATTAGTTGTAGTAGAATGAGGTGAAGGATTAGTAGAAGTAGTAGTAGGATTAGTTGTAGTAGAATGAGGTGAAGGATTAGTAGAAGTAGTAGGATTAGTTGTAGTAGAATGAGGTGAAGGATTAGTAGAAGTAGTAGTAGTTGTAGTAGAATGAGGTGAAGGATTAGTAGAAGTAGTAGTAGGATTAGTTGTAGTAGAATGAGGTGAAGGATTAGTAGAAGTAGTAGTAGTTGTAGTAGAATGAGGTGAAGGATTAGTAGAAGTAGTAGTAGTTGTTGTAGTAGAATGAGGTGAAGGATTAGTAGAAGTAGTAGTAGTTGTTGTAGTAGAATGAGGTGAAGGATTAGTATAAGTAGTAGTAGGATTAGTATTAGTAGTTGTAGTAGAATGAGGTGAAGGATTAGTAGAAGTAGTAGTAGGATTAGTTGTAGTAGAATGAGGTGAAGGATTAGTAGAAGTAGTAGTAGGATTAGTTGTAGTAGAATGAGGTGAAGGATTAGTAGAAGTAGTAGTAGGATTAGTTGTAGTAGAATGAGGTGAAGGATTAGTAGAAGTAGTAGTAGTTGTAGTAGAATGAGGTGAAGGATTAGTAGAAGTAGTAGTAGGATTAGTTGTAGTAGAATGAGGTGAAGGATTAGTAGAAGTAGTAGTAGTTGTAGTAGAATGAGGTGAAGGATTAGTAGAAGTAGTAGTAGTTGTTGTAGTAGAATGAGGTGAAGGATTAGTAGAAGTAGTAGTAGTTGTTGTAGTAGAATGAGGTGAAGGATTAGTAGAAGTAGTAGTAGGATTCGTAGTTGTTGTAGTAGAATGAGGTGAAGGATTAGTAGAAGTAGTAGTAGAATTAGTAGTAGTTGTAGTAGAATGAGGTAAAGATTGGTAGTAGTTGTAGAATGAGGTAAAGATTAGTAGTAGTAGGATTAGTAGTAGTTGTAGAATGAGGTGAAGGATTAGTAGGAGTAGTAGTAGGATTAGGATTAGTAGTAGTTGTAGAATGAGGTGAAGGATTAGTAGGATTAGTATTAGTAGTTGTAGTAGAATGACGTGAAGGATTAGTAGAAGTAGTAGTAGGATTAGTATTAGTAGTTGTAGTAGAATGAGGTGAAGGATTAGTAGAAGTAGTAGTAGGATTAGTAGTAGTTGTAGAATGAGGTGAAGGGTTAGTAGAAGTAGTAGTAGGATTAGTAGTAGTAGTTGTAGAATGAGGTGAAGGGTTAGTAGAAGTAGTAGTAGATTGAGGTGAAGGATTAGTAGAAGTAGTAGTAGGATTAGTAGTTGTAGTAGAATGAGGTGAAAGATTAGTAGAAGTAGTAGTAGGATTGGTAGTTGTAGAATGAGGTAAAGATTAGTAGTAGTAGGATTGGTAGTAGTTGTAGAATGAGGTGAAGGATTAGTAGAAGTAGTAGGATTAGTATTAGTAGTTGTAGTAGAATGAGGTAAAGATTGGTAGTAGTTGTAGAATGAGGTAAAGATTAGTAGTAGTAGGATTAGTAGTAGTTGTAGAATGAGGTGAAGGATTAGTAGGAGTAGTAGTAGGATTAGGATTAGTAGTAGTTGTAGAATGAGGTGAAGGATTAGTAGAAGTAGTAGTAGGATTAGTATTAGTAGTTGTAGTAGAATGACGTGAAGGATTAGTAGAAGTAGTAGTAGGATTAGTATTAGTAGTTGTAGTAGAATGACGTGAAGGATTAGTAGAAGTAGTAGTAGGATTGGTAGCAGTAGTTGTAGAATGAGGTGAAGGATTAGTAGAAGTAGTAGTAGGATTAGTATTAGTAGTTGTAGTAGAATGAGGTGAAGGATTAGTAGAAGTAGTAGTAGGATTAGTAGTAGTTGTAGAATGAGGTAAAGATTAGTAGAAGTAGTAGTAGGATTGGTAGCAGTAGATGTAGAATGAGGTGAAGGATTAGTAGAAGTAGTAGTAGGATTGGTAGCAGTAGATGTAGAATGAGGTGAAGATTTGTAGAAGTAGTAGTAGGACTAGTATTAGTAGTGAGATATTTATGGTAGTAAAATGGTAGTGGTAGTAGAATGAGGTGAAGGATTAGTAGAAGTAGTAGTAGGATTAGTAACAGTAGTTGTAGTAGAATGAGGTGAAAGATTAGTAGAAATAGTAGTAGGATTGGTAGCAGTAGTTGTAGAATGAGGTGAAGGATTAGTAGAAGTAGTAGTAGGATTAGTAGTAGTAATTGTAGTAGAATGAGGTGAAGGATTAGTAGAAGTAGTAGTAGGATTGGTAGCAGTAGATGTTGAATGAGGTGGAGGATTAGTAGTAGTAGTAGTAATTGTTGTAGTAGTAGGATTAGTACTAATAGGATTAGTAAGACTAATAATAGGGCTTAGTTCTAGGACTGCTGGGACTTTCTGTATTTACACTATTCTCAATACCCCCAACTCATCATCAGAGCAATACTGTAAGATAAAGAAATGACCTTTGAGCTTTCACAGTTAATTTTCTGTTCAGTTGGGAATCTGAACTTTCTCCTTAGGAGGTGTGGACGTGTACATGTCTTCACACGAGACAACCAGCCATGTCACCAGATCTATTTTTTCTCGCAGTCTTCACATAAGATAATCTGCTTGTAGTCTGACTGTAGTCACTTTTGGTTGGGAGTCTCTGTTTGGGGGAAAATGCACTAGAACTGTTATGAAATGTTCTCAGTGTCTTAACTGACGTACCAGGAAACCTCAATCCTATTGGACAGTAGAGTAACCCACAAAGGCAACCCACAAAGGCTCGCCCAGTGCTTATGAAAGCAGTTGGTTGGTCTTTCCAACCTACCAGTCACCTTGGTGTGATTGGAGGTGGATGGACTTGGTAAACCTGGCCTGGCATACACATAGCAGAGCACTTTTGGGATGCTTTAGCTGTGTTTCTAGACCATGTATCAGACAGCACACTTTATGAACCAGTGTGTTCTCTGTGGCTTCTACAAACAGATGGCATTTCCCAATGCTTATTTTTATGGATTTCAGAGTGAAACTGTAAACTTGATTATTATAATAACTAAGGCCTGGATCAAGATAGAGGAAACACTGATGCTACAAAGACACTTCTTTGATGTTTATGGGCTCCTTGTGACTCGTTGAGTGTTTATCTGTTCAGATCCTCCCACCACTAACCCTTTTTGGCCAATAGTAGAAAAAAAACACCCTTCCCCACCCAACCACCATCACAAAGCCAGCGTGGAGGTACAGAGTCCACTGACAACACGACACTGGGCATTTCTGGCTTCCTCAAAGTCTGACTCATACACACAAACAATGAGCTGTCTAATGCAGTAAAATGTGCTGCAGATAGGAACAGGCAGTGTATATAGGTCATGTGTGTATATATCATATACAAATATATGTGTGTGTGTATATAGACTTATACCATATATTTGCTATGCAAAGAGTGTCACTGTCCAAATACTGCATTAACTATTTAGAAATTACAGTAATTTCTAACATAGTCCCTCCATTTTTCAGACAACTGACATAGTTGTGTGTGTGTATATATATATATATATATATATATATATATATATATATATATATATATATGCAGTCAATTATTTGCAGTCAGTGATCATCATCAAATACTGAGTTTCCTCCTTTGAGTTGCTTTACCAGGTCTTTACTGCAGCTGCCTTCAGTTGCTGCTCATTTGTGGTCCTTCAGTTTAGTCTTCAGGCGTAAAAAGCTGCTCAGTTGGCTTGAGGTCAGGTGACTGATTTTGCTGTTCACTTCTGCTGCAATTCATTTGTTTGTTTTTTGAGCTCTTGGACTGGTTTCACTGTATTTTTTTCATCCTTCTACTTTTATCAGCTGTCACGTCATCAATTAACACCGGTGTCCCAGTTCCATTGGCAGGCATACATGCCCATGTCATAACAGTGCCTCCACCACGTTTGACAGATAATGTACTCTTCCTATCATTCTCCATAATCAAGAGAATCTTGCTTCCATCTGTCCAAAGAATCTTGTTCCAGTTTTGGACAGACCTTTTAGATGTTCTCTAGCAGTGTAATCTGACCTTTCTGTTCTTGGGTGTTACCAGTGATTTGCATCTTGAAATCTGCAAACGCTCTGTATTTAAATTCATGAAGGTGTCTCTTGGTTGTGGGCTTTGATAATGATATGTCTTTCTTCTCCAGAGTGTTCCTGACTTGGCTGGATGTTCTTCATCAAAAAAACTGTCTTTTGTGGTTATCCATTTTTTGGTGTTGCTAATCTCACCAGTGCATTTCTTCTTTTTAAGAATTTATCAAAGTGTAGATCTGACCACTCCTAACGTTTTTGCTATCTTGCATGCTTCTCCTGCATCATCACGCCTTCCGATCGCATTGTGAATGTTCCTATGAACAGCTATGCAAGCTCAACACTTGCAAACTCAGGAGCATTACTAGTGCTAGGAGGAGCTACAAACAGGTGGTTTAATCGGCAGCAAAAAGGGAAAAATTTGAGAAACAAACAAACCAATTGACCACTGGCATGGTGTACAGAGGCAAAATGGCCAAAAGTGTATCACTGTCCAGATACTTAAGGACCTAAATTCATCATAAACACCATATTCCAGCAAACATTTGCAATGTTGTTACCGCTTTGTCCAGATGGTGCGTACAGTACCTTCCCTCTCACGCTCCATTTCTGCCGTTACAAACTATGGTGCCACTGTTAAACGTGCTGCAGCTTGCCTTGCTGGTGGTGATGTCGTGTTGGAGATGTTTTGATAACCTAATGTTTTGCTGCACAAGTCTAGACACGCCACCAATTGCCACTGTTGTTGTAGTCTGACTTGTCTCGTCTCTTCAGATAATAAGATTACCTGCTTATCTCCCATGGAATGGGTGGATAGACATGCAGAAAGATGGCCGGAGGAGGAGCACTGCTGTGAGGACTGGATTGCCTTTAGCGACAAGAGCGTTGAGGGTCAGCAGATGTTGCAGATGATCACCACCCCAGCTCATCCCAAACGCATTGGATGGAGCATCAACCATCATTCCAGATAACACAGTTCCACTGCTCCACAGCTTAATGCTGGGGGTGCTTTGTACCCCTCTAGCCCACGCATGCTATCATTAGGCATGGTGCCAATAGGTTCAGGTTTATCTGCTCCAGAGAGTCAGATTCTATTGACAGCACTTCTCTAAAGGGACTAGAAAAGCTGTGTGTTTGCGTTTTGTTAGAAAGGGTGTCCAAAAACATTTGGACATATAGTCCTTTGGACACTCTGGTTGAATATTTGACCACTCGTCTTGACAGGATTGGCTTGAGTATAATTTAATGTGGCACGTTTTTTGTCTGCTTTATCCATTCCACAACCACCTTTGCTGAATGCTGAAGAATGCTGAGGTAGTCCTCCTTTTTCATAACTTCATCCACCATGTGCAGTGTACCAGTCCCACTTGCAGCACCATGCTTACCATCACACAGTTGGTTGAATGCCTCACTTTTACTCCTCCAAACACACCTCTGCGGTCACATCTAGGGTATATAACTGTAGATCACTTTAATATGAACAACCAATATTGATAATATCTACAAAATGAACATTTCTTGTTAATGTCAGAGTGAAACATGTGAGCATGGTATCCTTTTGACTCACCTTATGATCATATGAATTGTTTAAAACTTCTACAATCCATAATCTATAACCATTGACCATTAGTAAACTGAAAAGTTATGGTCTTATGGACTTTGATAGCCATATCTTAGGACACAGTTATCTGATTTGCACAAAATCGCAGGAAATCTGTAAATACAAACATTTTGAGCAGTTTGAGCTCAAAGATGAAAGTGTGCTTAATGGGTTATGTTTACCTTATATAATAGGCAGCACTGGTCACAATGACATTCAACATTTTTGTAGATTTTCTTTGTGTAAAGAAGATTCAAAATAAAACGTAAAAATGCAAACTTAAATCTAGAGAAATTCTGCACGTTTTAAATTTGAACAATTTCTATATGCCAGTTTACACTCAGGTTATTAGACTATAGATATATAGATAACTACATCTAAATAATAAGTATATTATAGAAATTAATTGTTTAATAGTAGTAATATAATTATTTAATACAAATACAGCATTGTTTAAATAATAATAATGCAAATTTATGCATACTATAGGGAGTGCAGGTGTCACATAGCTACACGTGCCTGGGGTTGTAGGTTCGATCTTTGCTATGAAGTTTGATGTATTTCCCCCGTGTCCGTGCAGGTTTCCTCCAGGTACTTTGTTTTCCTCCTGCCTCCCAAAAACACACATGGTAACTGGTGAACTGGCCATGCTAAATTGCCCCTAGGTGCAAGTCATTGGTTGCATGCGTAGTACCCTGCAATGGACTGGCCCCCTGTCTAGGGGAGTATATCTGCCTTAAACCCAGTGATTCCAGGCAGGCTCCGGACCCACCACAACCCTGACCAGGAAAAAACATATAAGATTATGGATGGATAGATCCATGCCAATAGAACAAGTGGATCCTCACCCAAAACCCAGAACTACCACCCCCTGGCTGTTGGACGGTAAACTGCAGGCAAAGCCCACCTAAAGCAGCACAATGTGAATACCAAACAGGTTGGGTTAGCTGTTAATTTGTGAGCTCGTTCATGTAGTGATTTAGTCACAGAATCTATTAACCGGTTGACAGTGTACTTAGGGAACACAACACGGGGTGGTAAAAATGCTTTTGGACACTTTGAAATGTTATTCTAAAAGCATCCCTCCACTACTGGGGGTCTTGGCCAGCTATGGAGTTCCTAAGCTGTGCAAGCACACCGCTCTACACCAGTAAGAGTTTTTGGGCAACTCGACATTGCCTGTGTAAGATGATTCAAATGCAAGTTGGATATCTGGATAAGCGCGCCAGATAAATGTAAATGTCCTTTGGGGACTGCCAGCTTGTTTGCTGTTGCTACGTTCACCAGTGCATTATTTCTTCTGAACAATGAGAAGCTAAACAGAATTATTTATTCAAACTTTTCACCCTCGGGTTGAATAGCTGTTCAATTGGCTCCATCATAAGTAGCTCTGGCTTGTCAGGCACTGAAATAAATGTAAAAAAACCTCGCTTCTGTTTCTCCCTCCTGAGAACAGTTAATACTCACCAGTATCTCTAGGATTTATGCCAAACTCAAGATTTCCTGATTGAAGGGTTGCAGTAAATGCTGTAAGTAGTGGGACTGAAGAACAGCCTCTGATGGACTGGCTGAATTATGGCGCCATCTTGCTGCAGACTTTTGTTACAATCAAAAGCATTTCCAAACTTACCCAGAGCGACCTACAGAGGTGCTTAATCATTCACTCAGAATATCCAAAGCTAGTGTTGATAGACCCCGAATTCAAGATCCTTATGACCCCGCCAGAGCTTTGACCAAGACCTCTGACCCAAGAAAGACAGAGATGAGCAACCAGTAACCCAGTAATACAAAATTTGCAAGCAATCCACAATTCCTGAATGTAGAAATGCTAAACTATGCTAAGCTTTAATAGATATTAGTGCTTTATTAAGTGCTCTCGAAAGATTTGGGTCTTCAGTTGACGTTTGAAGATAGCGAGTAATTCTGCTGTTCGGACACTCAGGGGGACTTCGTTCCTCCACCTTGGATCCAGGACAGAGAATAATCTGGATGCTTTCTTCCATTTGTGGTGGGTCAAGCCGAGCCATACTTGAAGCATGAAGGGTTCTTGGAACAGCTTTTGTCCTCAGAAATGGAGGAGCAGGACCATTTCTGTCTTTGTAGTCCAGCTTCAGGGTTTTATACATAGTGAAGGGTAGGCGGCAAGGGTGTGACATGGGTAAACTTTGGATGGCTGAAGACGAGTTAAGCTGCTGCGTTCTGGATCAGTTGCAGGGGCCCGATGGCACGCATAGGAGGACCATCCAGGAATGAGTTGCAGTAGTCAAGTCTTGAGATGATGAGACTGAATTTCTCTAGAGAGCAATGGTTGAATTCTCCAAATGTTGTAGAGGAGAAATCTGCAGGTTTGCAACATGAGCTGTTAAGGATAACAGGTCATTAACATCTGCACCAAGGCTACATGCTTCCATAGATGGGCTTTGGTCTTCAGACTAGCTCACAAGATCTTAACACCTTTCTTCAAAATGAGAACTTCATGATCATTTTTACTGTATTTATGTTTACCTGCATCTGTTCTAATGGCATCTGGAGTTTCTACAGGGAAAAGTCTCTTACAGCTGCTGCTGAGAAACATTTTAACTTTTGTTTTGTTTGCTTAAATGAATTTACAGCAGCTACAGGGTCCAAACGATGGAGTTAACACACTTAATAAGTATTACAACTGCATCGCTATTATGCACAGAGTGTATTATAAATATACTAATATATACATTCAATAAATCTACATTAAGACAGTCAATCCAGCCTCCAATACTAGATTTTGTTCTCACTGGAGGTTAAAAGTTAATATAATCGTACCAAATATTACAAAGTTCAGGATTGGAAAATGAATCCAAGGTCCAGATTTAAAGGCATTTAAAGGTCAGGCAGCTACAGCACTATACAGATCACAAGTAAACACATAGGGGGAGGTAGCCTGGAAGGAACGACTACATGCCAACAGTGCATACTGGGTGTGTCTTTCCACCTTCACTCAAATAGGTGGTGGTGGGAGCCAATAGGTTGTACTCAAATAGGTTGTATTGCACACCCAAGCCCACTGTATATGACTGAAGCTGCACGGTTGTAATGTAATCCATGCTGTTCTTCACCCTGTTCTTCACAGATTACAGTTACCGTACATGTATCTCGTTACTACCCAACCCAGCTCACTACATAAGCTTTACTTAAGTGTACTTAATGATATGGACTTTAAAGTGTACTTAGTCAAGTTAAAACAGGACGTGAGCTTAAAATTGAGCTTAACGCCTTAAAAAGCCTATGGCCGAAGAATAGCCCCACCAGTTTGTACAGAAGTCCCTGCAGTTACTGTGATGAGCCTCGGAGTGTTAATGGATTAAGCCAGCCAGATGACATACAGC
Source organism: Salminus brasiliensis (assembly GCF_030463535.1). Classification (NCBI taxonomy): domain Eukaryota; kingdom Metazoa; phylum Chordata; class Actinopteri; order Characiformes; family Bryconidae; genus Salminus; species Salminus brasiliensis. Next base: position 41,518,033 of record NC_132882.1, read on the forward strand.
TCCACAGTGTGGTCTACAGTCATTCACATCATATAGATGAAACCATCTTTGAGGTGATGTTAACTATGAGGAAGTGACTTCTCTTTGTCTCTCTCTCTATATATATACATATACATATGTGGGTGTGAGAGAAGAGTAGGAGAGTTCGGAGGCAGGGTGCTCGGCTGTTCTACAGGCTTGTGTGGTTTGTGGCTATTCTCGTTTTGAACTTTTTAATTGAGCTAAAGCAAACTATGCTATTACTATATTTTTATATATACTATATTTATTTTAATTTTGAATATGTAAGCTGGATGCAGTGATGTACATAGTAGTTATGGTGTGAAAAAAGACTGATTGCTGATGGGACTTTTAGGATCAAACCTAAACCTTCTAGGAAGCTCATCTGGTGTAGTAACAAACTGATGAAAAATCTATTGATTTTGATCTTTTTTGCAGAGACAATGGATTTCCTTACTGTTTTTCTTCTGAGCTTGGCTATCTCTCCTGTAGCACTACTGGTGAGTAATTTTTTTGCTGTCCAAAATAAACATATAATGTCTAAAACAGTGACTTTATAAGACAATTCTTATTAAATTTAATTTAATTATAGAAAATTATATATATAATGTATTAATTTATGTTTCTCTTAAATGGCAACTTTACAGAAAAAAACTAATTAACCTTAGTCATTTTGGAGCATTTCTATTGGTCCATTCATCATAAAATTATGGCACAATGTAAAGAACCAAATTCCAGATTTAAAATGTTTGACAGTAACAGTCTAATCCAATATAATCTAATCCAATATATATAACTGCTGTCCAATGAAAAACATGTATCTCCATTTCTATCCATGGTTTCATTTCTCCATGTTTTAAACCCTGTAGCTGGTTCTGTACATTATACTTCTGGATAAACAGACCAATAGAAATGCTCCAAATGACTTAACTCTTAAACTCTTATTTTACATTGACTTCCCTTCAGAGTTAAAAACATTTTCCCCTGCTTATGTAAATTCACTATTTTGGAGGTGTTTTTCATTGGACACCTTTTTTCTCAGCAATAAGAGACTTTTCCCTATAGAAACTCCAGAAAGTAGTTCTTGTGAGCCAGTCTGAAGAACAGAGCTTGGTTCCAGGTTCCAGGTTTAGCCGGGGCATCCCCATTAGCCAGCAGCTTGAGAACTGTACATAATACTAGACTCCATGAGGAGAACTTTGGAGAACAAATTGTGTTTGTATTTATTCTAATATTAGAGCAAGTCAACACTTACTTTCCAGATAAGCAGACAGAATTTTGTATTTCAGAATCAGAATCAGATTTATTGGCCAAGTATGTTCACACACACACACACACAAGGAGTTTGTTCTGGCTGTTAGTGTCTCTCTAGTGTTCACAATATATTTGCTTATAGTCCTGCTGGGTGTTTAATATGTGAACTCTGTGTTGTCTCCTCAGCCCCCACCATCAGTAATAGGTAAGCTTATGATTGCAAACAGAATTATCAGAAACAATACAGTACTACTAAAACGTGTGTGTTGATTACTGTTTATATTTTAAGTCGATTCCTTCGCTCTTAAAGACGAGGATTTTACAAAGAGTTTGTTAATAAAGATGATAGTTTTATATTGAACCACAGCAATTCAAATCGAATCAAGTCATGTTTGCTGTCACATCACATTAACACAAGTGTAAGGGTCAGAACTTTCAAATAAAAGTAAAATACAATAATATAATAATAATAGTGATCTTAGTAATAATAATACAATAAATCTATGTAAAACCAAGGAAACCCTCTTAGAGATGGTTCTTTGCCAGGTTAAACGGTGTAAACCCAAGGAAACTGATGTAAAACCAAGGAAACCCTCTTGAAATGGTTCTATGCCTGGTTAAGCAGTGTAAACCCAAGGAACCCTCTTAGAGATGTTTTTTTGCCTGGTAAACAGTGTAAATCCAAGGAAACCGGTGTAAACCCAAGGAAACCCTCTTACAGATGTTTTTTTGCCTGGTCTGCCAGTGTAAAACCAAGAAAACCCACATTAGAGATGGTTCTTCACCTGGTTACACAGTGTAAAAACAAGGAAACCCTCTTACAGATGGTTCTTTATTGAATTTTTTCCATTGTTGTTACTAGTCAAAGAACCCTTTTTCAGCACTACATACCGTACGCTCCCCTTTTGCTTAGAGTGTACTATGGGACAAAGCAGAAATGGCAATGTCAATATCTTCATGCATCCTCAAAGCAGAATCACTATGAAGACCATGTGGCCTTCATTTGCAAATATAAAAGACAGTAGTATAGTGTATTAAAGGAGTGATCAAGAAAAGATACTATAGGCGGCCTTTATTAAGCCTTTGTTGAGGGAGTGGGTGGGGTCAGACAGGTTCAGACTGACATAAAAGAAAAAAAAGAATCAAATGATCTGAATACATTTGGTAGTTGGACAGTTTCCAGGTATTATTGTTTAATATTAGTTTAGTCACCATGTGGTGTAAATATTGTCAACAAATATTGGTCACAAATATTGCTTTTTCTATGTTAACTGGATGTAATTCACTGGTTTATGTAGAATGCCTCACAGTTGTATTAATAAATAAATGATATTCTATTATATTATTCATTATATATATATATATATATATATATACAGTGAGTCCAAGAAGTATTTGATCCCTTGCTGATTTTCTTTGTTTGCCCACTAATAAAGACACTATCCTTCTGCACTTTTAATGGTAGATATATTCTAACATGGAGAGACAGAATATCAAGACAAAAATCCAGAATATAATTTTAAAGAATATATTTTAATTAATTTGTATTTCAATGAGGAAAATAAGTATTTGATCCCTCTTGCCAAACACACTCAATACTTAGTGGCAAAGCCTTTGTTTGCAAGCACAGCGGTGAGACGTTTGTTGTAGTTAACCACAAGTTTAGCACACACACCAGGGGGATTTTGGCCCACTCTTCTTTGCAGATCCTCTCTAAATCATGAAGGTTGGTGGGCTGTCGCTTGGCAACTCTGACCTTCAGCTCCCTCCATAGATTTTCGATCGGATTGAGGTCTGGCGACTGGCTGGGCCACTCCATGACCTTAATGTGATTTTTCTTGAGCCAATCCTTTGTTGCCTTTGCTGTATGTTTAGGGTCGTTATCATGTTGGAAGACCCAACCACGGCCCATTTTCAGATCCCTGGCAGAGGGGAGGAGGTTGTCCCTCAGGATTGTGCGGTACATGGCTCCATCCATCTTCCCAGTGATGCGGTGAAGTAGCCCTGTACCCTTGGCAGAGAAACACCCCCAAAACATTATGCTTCCACCTCCATGCTTGACGGTGGGCACAGTGTTCTTGGGGTCATAGGCAGCATTTTTCTTCCTCCACACATGGCGGGTGGAGTTGAGGCCAAAAAGTTCAATTTTGGTCTCGTCTGACCACAAAACCTTCTCCCAATAACTTGGTTCATCTTTCAAATGATCATTGGCATACTTGAGGCGCGCCTCCACATGTGCTCTCTTCAGCAGGGGTACCTTTCGGGCACTGCAGGATGTGAATCCATTGTTGCGCAAAGTGTTGCCAATTGTTTCCTTGCAAACTGTGGTCCCAGCTGCCTTCAGGTCATTTGCTAACTCCTGCCGAGTGGTTGCAGGACGATTTCTGACTGTTCTCAGCATCATTGCCACCCCACGAGGCGAAATCTTCTTTGGAGCACCGGGCCGAGGTCTGTTGATTGTCATGTTATACTCTTTAAACTTTCTGATAATTGCACCAATAGTTGTTACTTTCACATCCAACACCTTACTAATCTTTTTGTAGCCCATTCCAGCTTTGTGAAGGTCAACAATTCTGACTCTGAGGTCCTGTGACAGCTCTTTGGTTTTACCCATGTTGGAGACTTGAAATCTGTGTGATCTGTCTGATTCTGTGGACAGGTGTTTTTCACACAAGTGATTAGTGAGAACAGGTGGCTTCAGGTCAGGTAACAAGTTGATTGGGAGTGTCTAACTGGTCTGTAAAAGCCAGAACTGCTAATGAATACTAAGGGATCAAATACTTATTTCACTCCATGAAATACAAATCAATTAATATATATTCCTTAGATTTATTTTCTGGATTTTCTTTTTAATATTCTGTCTCTCCATGTAAGAATACATCTACCATTAAAAGTATAGAATGATCATGTCTTTATTAGTGGGCCAACGAAGAAAATCAGCAAGGGATCAAATACTTCTTGGACTCACTGTATATATATATATATATATATATATATATATATATATATATATATATATATATATATGCATGTGTAAGGTTCTGCATCAATAAAGGTTCTGTTATTATAATTATGTTTATATGATGAATTGCACTAAACTGTCCTGAAATGTCAAAAACAGTCCACTTAAAAATGGATGAGACCATTCTTTCAACTGCATTGTACAGTTTAGCCACTCCCTGCTGCCACAGTTGTCAAATGGTCTTTGTAGTCATTGTCATTTTCATCTCCTCTCTTTTTTTAGAGGGTAATGAAAGGAAGACCATCCCTGAAATAAACAAAGGTAAATCCCCTTTGCCACAAAAGACCAATTACATACATGAAACACAGCATACCCCACACCATTCCATTTGTAACAACACATACTGTGTATGTCTTTCCATATAGTGAGAAAATATGTATGTATGAATATAGATATAATAAAATACTAATAAATGATAATAAATTTACTTCATTATCTAAATGAAGATAAGTTGATAACTCTTTACTTAATTATTTAAATAACAGGCTCCAGTTAACAGCTACCTGAGCATTACCTCAGTGTCTGGTAATGGCTGTTATATGATAGTTATGTAATTGTGACATACCGTCTTCACTGGACCAAAAGCTTTTGTTTTTCACATAATCCTTTACAGCATGTCAGAATTATCTGAAACACTAATGCAGAACTCCTACAATAACATCTGGGTTATTTGATTTATATTATGATTCCATTTATAAAAGCAATAAAAACTTTTATAGGCACTGTGTGTATATATACATATATTATATAATAAATATTTTATATAAAATATATTTTATACAATAAATAAATAATTATATTATTTATTTTTAATTATTCATTATTGTTCTTTCAGGTTTAAACCTTCGGGAAGGAGATATCATGCAGGTAGTAAACTAACCAGAAAGTATTTCTGGTAAATTCCATAATAAAGAAAAATGACATTAATTTCTGCTGTCTGATGCTGTGCTCATTAAACCAGGACAATACTGGAGTTCAGAGGAGTGCAGTTTTGGGGGACCAATACCGGTGGGACGGATATATCCCCTATGTTTTGAATGAAACTCTCAGTAAGAAAATGATTATCTTATTTTTATATATTTAAACATTTGGTGGAGGTAATATAACTAAACATATACATTTCTTAAATCTGCATATATATAAAAATTCTAGTCCTTTACAGCTGTTCACTATCATTTTGATCGACTGCTGTTTCAGGCATGAACGACAAAGGAGTTATTTTAAAAGCCTTCGAGCAGATGAGACTGAAAGCATGTGTCGACTTTAAGCCCCGGACAACAGAAGAAGACTACGTCTCTGTGGAATCGCTAACCGGGTACAGTGAGCTCTAAATAAAATCTAGATTTAACCATATAACCATATTGTTAATTAATTCAGTAGTGTATAAAAGTAGTAGTAGTAGTAGATATAAAAAAGGATGGTTGTCAGGAAATGTCCCCTGGAGTTTTTGCAAACATTTATACATAAGTTCAAGTTATTGGAGAAAGACTCAAACTACCATACCATACCTCATCTAGAAGATGAAGAACCCTTCAGTTTTTTTCACCACTTGCTCATTTCCGGTACCACGATCAGATTTTACATGCACTAAGAAATCTGATTACTGAGCTAAAAGTCAGCTCTCTTTATTGGATTTCTTATTCGGATTTCTAGACCTTCCTCCAATCTAAGAAATTAGAGTTTGATGCTTACATGACCACTTAAATAACCAGATTACTGCAGAAATCTGATTATGAACAGGTTTATGAGCGCATCTTTATATACTTCTATATATACCTATATATCTGACATCCTGTGTGACAAAGACATGCCTTGTAATATCAGTCTGATAAGATGTCTGATTGCAAAGATAAATGCCAGCAGTGTACATAACCCTAAGCATAGACTTTCAGCGATCAGACAATAATTTCCAAACCTGATTGGCCACATACTGCGTTCGTGCCGTAGTGTGTAGCTTGCATACAATAGGATCTGATCAACCCCATTACTTAAGGGCAGCACCCAAATAAGGCTTCCATTACAGCTTGTGTAACCCTACGCGAACATATCTCCAGGTTTATTTAAACAAGAGTCCGGTGTCATGAAGGCTGCTTGGGAAATTGGTTCAGATGGTCAGGAACAACAACCACCAAGGCACAGACAGGTCTGTCGTGAACCAGAAGCTGCTGGAGCAGCAGTGTCATTGCAGTCACTGCAGTCAAGCGACTTTTACATCGCCATGGACTTGAGAGCCTGCTGTCCAAGAAACCTTCAAGCCTTGACTAAAGGTTTGCAGCTGAACTACATTAACAAAGCAAAGGCCTTCTGGAGGAATGTTTTCTGTTGGTCAGATGAGACTTGGACTACGTTCACCCAGCAGGCACAAATGTCCCAAATTCGAGCTGTGTGGCAGTGTGAATGGCACAACACATGGAATCTGACGTTTTTCGTTCCGACACGGGCCACCTTCATATGTGGTATTGAAATACGATCCATATCTGATACTTGGCAATGTGCCAGATCGCAATTCATGCAAACCTTTTATTATTTATATCCAACACAAGATTTTCTAAAGGCCCTGGGGAAATGGGTGACAGCAGTGAGGAAGGTTTCCAGTGGCGGGATAGCAAGGTAACAGACCTCAAACTCAATTAGAAGGCGCTTATTGCAGCAGCTTCAGGTTTGAAGATATTCCTAAACAAATGTCTAAACAAGTGACAGATCCAATCAAATCAATCAAAGGGAAATTAAGAAAAAAAAATGGTTCTTTCTTAGGCGAGGAATTAACCCTCGGCCTGTTGAACTGGATGAAGCGATCTCAAGAAGTCAAGAAGGGTAATGTTACCATTATCACATGAGAAATTAACAGATTCAGTGCTAATTTAATCCTAGGTTATACTTCACATACAGTAGAACCAAAAGTGCACAGTTCAGAGGTGAATTTCGAAAAAGAAACTGATGTGCTAACTGTGTTCAGCACTGTGAGGAATTTGAAGGAGGGATCTATTTCTTTAAGGTTCAGAAGTGTTTAATAGTCAATTCCTGAGCCAGGAAGAAGAGTCAGGAGACTTGAGATGTGGGGAGAAGTGTATTCTGCGATCGCTCAGTGTTAATGTCCCAGCTCAGTCTGAAGACACCTTGAGTTTTATAGGCTGTTTTTTTTTTTTACCCCAAGGCAAGTATTTTAAACAATTGGAGTTTACACAAAGCCACTAGTGTGACCCTCTTTGACCTGTAGGCCATGGTAACACCTTAACCTGGCACCAGAATATCCTGCAAACCAACAACCAGACAATGTACTGAGCACACACTGAATGTTGAACAGTCAGTACATAGAATGTACCAGATATCCTACATATATAAAATAATATCCATCAGAATGTATTCAGTTACATAGTCATATATATTTCGTTGATAGTGAATGTAGGTTTTTTTGCAATCTAGGCTAAAAGGCAGTTGCTGGACCTCACCCTAAGTTTCCTATAAGAATTTGTTTTGTTTTTTTGTGTTTTTTCACTGGATAAGACTTAATGTTGCTAGAAGAGCCGGTTTTTGAATTTGACTCTTCCAGTCTCACAGGATTTTCTGAACTTGTCTGATGCAGACTGTAATCTGATTTGATTCTTTCTGAGGAAATGACTTGGAGATACTTGTGAGAAAAATGTCATCATACTACTTTTTCAGTGCAAATGGATATTGTGGTATGCCTGCCATAGTTTCTCTCACCCGAAAGAACACAGTAATTGTTGGATAATCGTTTGTGTTGATTTAACAAGCTTATTAAAAAATCTCTTAAAAATGGGTTCCTCTGAAATGTTAATGAATATTAGTGAAAATAAGTCCTTCATCTTCATTATTCAATTCACTTTGTACCAGTGCAAAACAGCCTTGGAACATGCTGTTGCTTCCAGCACCGTTCACAACAGTCGGTACAGTGTTCTTGGGGTGGAATGCCTCACCTTAACACCTCCTAACATCTATGTCTTATCTTTTTCGTTCAACTGTGGAACTGATGGTTCTTGAGTTGTTCCTGACCATCCAAACCGATTTCCTTTCAGCCGAGGTTGACAGTTTGGGTTTTCCTCTAGACCTTGGCAAAGAAGCTACACTTCCTAACCAGTTGTACTTACGTTTGGACCCATAGACCAAAAGTGGCCAAAAACTCTTATTTTACTATTTTAGCTGGGACAACAGAAACCTAGAGGCTCTGAAATCTTCATTTTAGATGCAGGCAGGGCAACAGATCAACATTCACCAGTCAAAATCAACCTTTTGGTTTAGGATGGGGCAACAGACAGTCAAACCTAGTAGCAAATCCCATCAGTTTCAGATGGCGGTGGTGTCTGGTGGGGTAACATCTAGTCAAACCTACCAAAACCACGAGAGAGCACGACCAATTGTGCTCTTTGACTCTGGCTGCTAATGGCAAAGTGGCATGGCTCAGGATCCAACCTCGCAACCCCTCGGCCATAGTGGCAAGCATGTTTCAATCCTAGTGGCAGAACCAAGCAAAATCTTTATTTCAGATGCAGGCAGGGCAACAGACAGTCAAACCTAATGGCAGATCCAGTCTAAATAAACCTTTTAGATGCAGGAAGGAAACAGACAGTAAAACCTTGTCAGATCCAGTCTAAATCAATCTTTTTGGTGGGGATGGGGCAACAGCCAGTCAAGTCCAGAGGCAGATCCAATCAACATCTTAATTCTAGATGGGGGCAGGGCAACGAACAGCCAAACCTCATGGCAGATCCAAGCAAAATTGTTATTTCAGATGGGGGCGGGGCAATAGACTGTCAAACCTAGTGGCAAATCCAATCAAAATCTACCTTTTAGATGCAGGCAGAGCAACAGCCAGTCAAACCTAGTGGCAAATCCTGTCAAAATGTACCTTTCAGATGGGTGCAGGACCACAGACAGTAAAAATCTACCTTTCAGATGGGGCACAGGCGATTTTGTTCTAGGCCTCCGACTGCTGATGGCAAAGTGGCATGGCTCGGGATCCGTATTTGCAACCCTCGGGCCATAGTGACAATTTCAGATATGTTTCTGGAGTCAGGGAACGCTTCCAGTGCAGTCTTTCACTGATTTTCCAGGTGCTGGTCAGATGTTGGGAAGCGAGGTGGGAAACAGCAGCTCTCTATTGGAACAGAGTGTGCATACAGCTCCACTGTGCAGCACGAGTTTCTTCACTGTCTGGGCTTCTTTCACGAACAGAGCCGATACGATCGGGATGACTACGTGGAAATCATTCATGAGAACGTCATTCCAGGTCACTGTCATGTTTCTTAAACCTTTCATTTCTTTTTTGACACGGCAAGTCTGTGTCCTAAATCTGTGTATTTCATGTGCACTGCTTTCAGACAAGTTGCATAACTTTGATAAGGTGAGTGAGCAGGAAGGCACCACACAGGGAACTCCGTACGACTACACGTCTATGATGCACTACAGTAAAGACGCTTTCACCAATGGGAATGGACTCACCATCAGGACCAAAGATCCAAAGTTCCAGATAGTGATTGGCCAGGAGTATGGCCTGAGCCCTATGGATTCGTATGAACTAAACAAGCTCTACAACTGCAGTATGTATTTCATATTTGTATAATATTCCTTTTATAATATCAATGCCACTGAATAGCTGCTCTTGCTTAAACCATGATTGAAGCCCAGATCTGTGAGTGTAAAGTACCTTTTTGTAAAGGCTTACAGAACCTTATATAAGGTCATGGTATCATGCCAATTTTAAGAATGTGTCTAGAACCTTCACATAATGGAGTTATGTAATAAACCTCTCCCCACACCTTCCCGAGACGAAAATTTACACCCCACCACCGCCCTGCTCCTATTGATTTTGGCAAGGAGGAATTTGGCTCCAGGTCTCATCAGCTCGAAGCCCCCCCAGAACTCCAGTCCAGTTCCCCTTCCTTGCCTTCGCAAAGGTTCAAATAAGTGAGCACCATACAAGGGTTGGGTCCAGCCTCAGATACCTTTTAAGGTCTCAGACTTTTCCACAGTCCTTGTTCGAAGAGGCCATGTGATGCACATTTCAAACCTTTATAAAATGCTGTTCTTTTAATGAAAGACTTTTATAAATACAGGCTTTAACATGCATTTCTATTCAGATAGTATCTTTTAGGTGGAGTTTTAGTTTGCATAAGCTCAACATACTGAAGGTTTTGCCCTGACCCTCATCGTCCCCTGACCTAAACATCATTAAATACCTCAAAATACCTCAAAAGATCAGTGCAGCAAGACGGCCTGAGAATCTCACAGATCTAGAAGCCATTTGTAAGGAAGAATGGGCCAGAATTCCCTTAAAACTCCACCTAAAAGACTGAATATGCAAGACCCCCAAACATTTGCTTTTGTCTCTTTTCCAATTTTATTTCTGTCTTTTGGAAATCAGCTCATCTTTTACTCGCTTAGCTATTCATAGATATTTTGACCAGGGGTGCCCAAATCTTTTGCATGCCACTGAATGAGTCACAGGTCTTTTATTTAACCTGTATTTAAACCTTATTTTTATTCAACACAGCTGAATCCATCTCCTTTCTGGACCACTGTAGCTTTGAATACAGCATGTGTCAGATGACTGCCTGCTCCTCTAGTGCTAATGGATGGTTTATAACTGGCTTTGTACCAGGAGGACCATACAGCGACCATTCCAGCCTGCCATCTATAGGTGAGGTTTCCGACTGTATAGTCTTTTAATGATAAAAAGAAGAAAAAGGCCACGCCGGCCGAGGTTTGCCGGACCGACACTGGCAAACCCCAGTGGGGTTTAAGACCAAAATATCTACTCTTTGTTGCTCTTTGTTGAGACTAGCAATGCTAACACCATGGTAGCAATACTGTGTGAGGCCGGCGGCCACTGGGTAGCAATCGCAGTAGCGATGCTAACACCACTGGCAAGGCGAATGCTGGGCAAGGCCAGTGCCACGGTGGCAATGTTGAGTTGACATGCTAATATTGTGAACTTTGACACACACAAAGCATGTCTTTGCACCACTTCTCTTTACAACAAGGAGACTCAACCTCAGCTAACCTAAGATTACATCTCCTCTCAGTAGCACAGATACTTTTTGTTAGCTTTGTGGCTAGGTGTAGTCTTCAGACCATCAGTACCATGTAATTACTCATTTTGAATTTTTTTTTTATTTCTTTTCAGGTGTTCCTGTCGTGTCTATGACCAGCTTCTCATCAGGTATACGTCTAAAGTGGAACACTGTCATGCAGGAAAACATGAGTATTCAATTTGGACTTTACAGGAGATGAAGGTTAATTGGGCAAAATCTGGTGCTGTTGTGTTAGTCTATCTGCAGTTCCACCATTTTACAGATTTGATCACTCCAGCAGTAATATGCAATGTCTCCAAAATTTTACATTACATTCTCTATGGCTCTTTGGTTCTGGTGGCATTTAGCCTTCAGTCCCAGTGGTTAACTTGGTCAATCTCATCCACTGATTTATTCAGAACTTTAGAAACTCCCCTTAAAAAGCTTGTCTGCATCCTGTTGTCTCCATTATCAGTTTCATATTCAATATTCAGAGGTCTTCAGAAGACCTGCTGGACCATGAGCAGGGCCTTCCCATTGAGTTCTGGTACAGGCACATCTTCATCTGAGCTGTTAATAAGACTTTGTCCTAGAAGGCGTCCATAATAAGAGCAATAGGGAGCCACTCGTTCGTAACTAGCACTAGCAATGCTCCAGACACTAAGAGGGTAAAGACTTAACAAACGTCTCCTCCGATACATGCAAAGCCGACATGACACACACAAAAGAGAGTGCCGGGTCCCCAGCTCCGCCGCACCAGCTAACAGATACCTGTGCCGACCAACATTGCTTTAAGAGTGCAGATGGGAGAGAGTGCCATCTACTCACCCGGAGAGAGCACAGCCAATTGTGCTCTCTCAGACTCTGGCCGCTGATGGCAAAGTGGCACTGGCTCGGGATTCAGACTCGCAACCCGCGGGCCATACTGGTAGCGCATTAGCCATACAGCTATGGCCTGGTGAGCCACTCAAAGCCCATCTTGAAATTCAATGACTTTTCCAACATTAGAGAAAGTCGTTATTCACATGTCCAAAAAAGCTGTACACCACACTAGTAAATAGACTGTCTTGACCCTTATGACCCTTATGAGTATACAGAATGTGACACCTACCCAAGGGTTAAACACCAAAGTACATCAACTAATGGACAAGAAATACTAGACGGTTCAACCAGAGTAGAAGCAAACAAGCAGAAACTACTGAAACTAGGTACTGATTTCTGCAGGGCCATCTTACTTCATGCACTTCACTATGGAGAGTGGACAGGAAGGGGACTCGGGTGTACTGGAGAGCAAAGAGATGACCCCCCGAAGAGACTGCAACGTCCAGTGCTTGGAGTTCTTCTACTATCACAGCGGTAGTGAGACTGACCAGCTCAACATCTGGATCAGGGAGTACCAGAATGATGCGGATATGATGGGAATCGTCAGACATATAAATCAGATTTCAGGTGATTACAATGTTCTGGAGTTACAAGATGGCAAAACACTATTTTGTCAGCCAAAACATTAATACCACCTCCTTGTTGCTTCGCTATATACCACCCATGTACTCTCTGTTTTCAGGGCCTCCCACTAATCACTGGCAGCTCCATTACGTGCCACTGGATGCGGATAAGCCTTTCATGGTGGAGTTCGAGGCCCGGAAAGGAGCAGGATATTCCAGAGGAGGCTTCTCAGTGGATGACATCAACTTTTTGGAATCAGAGTGTCCTCATAACGTATGGCAGATCGAGAACTTCATGGAGCGCTGGAACGCCTCTGCTCCCGGCTCTTACATGTACAGCCCGCTGTATTACTCACCCGAAGGCTACCGCTATCAGGCTCTTCTGAAGCTCGAGGAAGACGCCGTTTCCATCTACGTGCGGCTGGTGTCAGGCGTCTATGATGAGCAGCTACAGTGGCCTTGCCCATGGAGACAAGTAACTTTTGTGCTGCTGGACCAGAACCCCGACATCCGGCTGCGTCTGTCCAGCCAAGACAGCCTCACGACTGACCCGGCTGAAATGTTCGGTGAGACCATGCAGATTTTACCCTCCTCATGACTTTTTAGGGGGCTTTTGAACGATAGACAATTGGGGTGAGGGATGTTAACATGATAAATAGGCCCAATGCCTTCCTATAGATGTCGTCTATGCTCCACCCACTTGCCCTGATCTGTTCTGCTGCTAATTTTGACTGTCTGTCTAGAACTGCACTTTTCCTGGAGTTATCGAAGCACTTCTGAGCTGTTGTGTTGTTATCTTATAGAAGGACATTATGTTTGGGGCAAACCCAGTGAAGTTGGAAGTACATACACCTACAATGATGAAACTGAATACGTCACTGAGTCGAAGGGCTTTGACGTGACTCTGGCTAAAGCACGCCTCAGTGACAGAGAGTTTGTCAAAGGGGGTGATCTCATCCTTCTCTTCAGCATGCAAGGTGGGCTTTTACTTTGCAGTTCAGTTACATAAGATACATAGATTTATATTACATATACATGATATTTTCTATACTTTTTATGTATGTATTTTGAAATGATTAATCTTCTGTGTATCTACTCTATGTGTGATCAGATATCTCAAAGCTGCAGATGGACAACTCTTTGCCCTGCCCCACTGTAAAACCGAAGAACGGCTATGTTTTTCCCTATCAGGGTGCTGGAGAAGGGCCCTGTGTAGCACGGTGAATCTCCAATCCTGCTTTGTGTTTACATATTAATGTGGTACTAAAGTGTGCCGAGAACGCAGTGTGAAAAAGGCACTGGCACTGACATCCTAAAAACAAATTAGGCAACACTTCCTATGATAACAATTTGTGCAGATGCATCTAGAAGGTGTTTTGTGAAGAATATGGCTTAAAAGTGCATGTATTGTAAGATGTATACATAGTATGTGACTTTGGTTGGGGTGATAAATTCCCAAATGTCATTTAACAAGCCTATTTACCACCCTGTTGTTTTACCTTATTATGAAACTGTCATGGAGGCCAGACACAGAGGGATGAACACTCACAGAGATGGGTCCAATGCAAGTCGTTTTTTTTAGCCAAAACAAGACAAACAAAAGGGGGCAAGTGAGACAAAAGATGCAGCAGCTAAAGGGCATAAACGTGAACACAGTGATCAACACAACCAGAACATGGCAAACAGGAGGGTGAAAACAAACAGACCTGAGACCGGGGGTTTAGCTAGGGAACCAGGTACTTGGCAAGAGCGGCTAGGCTGACCGCCGGGTGGCTTGCTCGCAAACAAGGAAGTTGAGCCGAAGCTGGCCTAAACACAATGTGGTCTGTGACAGGAACCTCTTGGGCTACCTCAAAGTTCCTAATCATTTATCCAATTCTCGGCGAGGAACTCTGTAGCCGAGCTCCTTATGTACTCCCGTCTCAGGTGAAACACATCAACTAAACAAGACGTAATAACCTGAACCAAAACATGTGAACATCAACAAAACACTGAACCGATACATTGAATCAAACATGAACGGAAACAGGGCTCGGAATCGCCCTTGGGGTAGGGTGCGATACAGAGGGGCTGACAGAAACATGCTGATTTTCCTTTTATAGAGAAAAGAAAAACCTACAAGCTCTGCTTTTATTGGCAGGTTTTACGGCACTGCGGCAGCTCACCGAACCCACACATCATAGCACAGTTTTAACACCGCAACAAAAACAGTCATTATTCCAGAAAATTGGATAGTGCTCTTAGCAAGCTGAAAAGATTGTAGCCGTTTAGCTTTTAGTCTTTCCCCCACTCGCCTCCCTGGGTTTGGCTTCCTTACGTCTTACCAGTAAAAAAAGAAGGCGGCACTTTCCCTTCTGATGTGCGTTTAGCTCCAGTTTGGTTCAGCTGGAGCAGACGCTGAAGAAAAGCAAGCGCCGGCTAGTGTTAGCTTTGGGTCTGGCGTAAATCTGTGGTTCCTGTCGCAACCAGTATTTCCATAGCTAGCAGTCTGAAGGTGATAAACTGCTCCGGAAGTCGCCGTCATGTTTACATGTTTGCCAACTTTGGCAAGAGCTTTCTCTAGTGGGCGGGGTTTCCAACCATTTAATGGCTTTTATAATGTAATTTTATCATCTGTCAGTAAAAACTCTTAAAAATCTCCTAAAATAGTTGGATCCTCATTGCAATGGTATTGTGTATTTCATTTGATAAGATTTAACAGTTCTCTCTTGTTTTTTCCTCCAGGCGTTATTCCACGTCTTCTCCAACCATGAGGTACAGTCCCACTGCGGTATTCATTCTAATGAGCAGAAATACCATGGAAAACTGCTCGTAGGGACACTGTATCATGTATAAGTGCAAATATACCCGATCAACCATTACATTAAAATGTCTAATATCGTGTAGGCCCCAGCCCTGTCCTGTCAAAGCATGGACTCCACAAGACCTCTGAAGGTGTTCTGTGGTGTCTGGTGCAAAGACATTAGCAGCAGATCCTTTAAGTCCTGTAAGTTGTGAGGCCTGGCCTCCATGGATCACATCAATGAACCTTGGGCACCCATGACCCTGTACCCAGGTCACCGGTTGTCCTTCCTTGTAGCACTTTTACCGGAAACACCCTTACTAGACCTGCCCCTGATGTTCTGGAGATGTTCTGACCCAGTCGTCTAGACACCACCAAATTTATCATTTATAATAAAAATAATTTACATCAAAATTGATTCCATTTTCTACCCAATTTGGAAGGTGAATTACCCTGTAAAATACCCATTCGTGTAAACCCCCCCCTATCACTAGCAGTGCCCCAAACACAGCAGTGCCCTCCAACATATGTGAAGCCGGACACTGCCTCCTGCTTTGCCACTTCACTGTCACTGGTTACTGGGTAAACAACGTGCTCGGAGGAAAACCCCATGTGTCCGGCTCTGATGCAGCGCTCCAGCAGACGCCAGTGCAGTGCTGGGGAGAAAGTGCCAGCTACCCACCCTGGAGAGAGAAGGCCAATTGTGCTCTTTCTGGGCCCTGGCCGCAGATGACTAGCAGCATTACAGGGACCACTCTGTGCCCATCTGTCAGTGGTTTTAATGTTATGGCTGATCGTAAAGTAAAGTTTTAAGGCCATAGCACTGAAGCACAGCCACGGAGGAAGGCTATGGTCAAAGGGAAGTACAGACAAGTGTACAGCCAACATTTTCAGACTTTCTAAAGTGCTGCTGTCTACAGTATTCAGTATTTTACCACTATCGTAGCAGATCATTTGTTATGGGTTCTGTTTAAATAATGTTTAAAGCTATAAAAAAAAGTCATAAAGTGATTTAATGCCTGTTTATGAGGACTTATGAGGTTCTTGTTTCTCTTTACCTCTTCCTTTTCAGTGAGTGCTGGGACATCTTTTGTTCCAGTGCTGATGTTGTGCACCCTTCAGTCGCCCTCCTGTTGGCTTTGATCCTTCTGTTCGTGAACTAGCAGCTAAATCAGCAGTCATCACAGTACCTCCAGTCTTTACTTCACTTTTGCTGACAGTCTTATATCCATTAGGCACCAATCGTTCTGATGAATAATATGGGGTTGATTGATTAATGTGATTAATACATGTAGCACACAATTAATACTCTATGCATATAGTTACTCTTTCACAATAGCACTTTTGAAGCACTTACACAGGGCTCAAGTGACCCGCAAACCTTTATTTTTGCTCTCCCTCAACCACACCTGAACAAATGAACTAAAATAAAAGCCCAAGTGGGTCAAACAGCCTCAACACATCAACGATCAACTGCTCACCGTGTCTATTCTCCCTCTGCCTTTTTTATGCCGTCGCCTGAGTTTGTTTGACTGAATGGCAGGTGCATGGCATGAGGGCGGTGTAGGGTGGCCACTGCCACGGTATAAATGAATTAAAAATTCATAACTACAGTGATGAAATAGATACACACAAGCACATGCAAGGCATATATTACAGCACTTACAAAGTGAAAGCGAAAATCACGCGAATCCTGAAAATGATTTAAGGCATATGTATTTTTACCATGCAAAATTAAAACGTTCCATTTCCAACATATGTCTACTGTCAAATATCTCCACATACATAGAACGTGAAGGTGTTGGACAACACATTTTGTTGTTTTGCTAAATAATTCAATGTTTATTATCTTTCAGGTCCCACTTTTTTTGATAGCACACTTGAACCCACTATAGATTGTCTACCTGTTTAGATGGTGTTAACAAATGATCTGGTTGATTATCAGTTGATTCTTAACAGTGTTAGGACCGGTTTAAGATTTGGGTTGAGGTTAAAGTTAAGGTTGAGGTGAGGGGAAATTAAAGAGTTTCATAGCTATTAAACTTAATAAAGGATTTCTTCCAAAACCCCCAAACTGTTACACAACTGGACTTTTTTATACCCTCAAATGTACATACACTCAGCCCACTAATGAAGCTCTTTGAGACTAAACTCAACGCTTACTTTAGGAGAATATGGAAGCGAGGCTAAAGCTAGTGAAGCGAGATGAAGCACTGCTTAGAAAAGGGCCAACCATTGGGTGAAGACTGCATGTTGCGGGAAAACCAGTGAAGCAGTCGAGTGCTAGGCTAAAAGTTAATCCTACTCTTCAGCTAGCTATCCGTACACAGTGCCAACTGGGCACTGAGAGGACCTGGAGAGGACAGCAACACTGTGGTAATACTCAAATAATTACCATAGATTCTTGTTACAGTGTTACAAGCTAGGCTAGGCTAGGCTATCGTGACACATCCTATCCCCCCGGACACATCTTATCCCCTCGACTGCTCCATTGGTTAAAATGAATTAACTGTCCATCTTCACGCAGCTGTCATAGTTATATGCCAGATTAAAATTTATGAAACTATATTTACTGATCATTACTGTGAAGTTTTTATCTGGATAAAGTGTTTTTATTTAACTACACTTTTTAAATGTTAAACACTTATTAGCAAGTTCAATGATATAATATTGTTGTTGCTACACTGGCATATAAATCTGATATCAACAGGTAAAGCTAGTTATCATGCACTTGCTATGCACTATCGAGTTAACCTTGTGCAAGATCAGCAGATAATTAGGATCCAAATAAAATAATAAAGCGATAAAAAAACACTATAACTAGTAGCATGATGGCTAATACAGTCGAAGGGGGATCAGCTCTGCTGGCTAGTGATTAGCATGCATGCTACATTGGCTGGCTAATGTATTAGGTCCTAAATGGTCCTTCTGTAAAATGACGTCAGAGGGGATGTGTCACGACACTGTACACTGAATCAATAAAAGCAGAGCTCATCATTTTCTTCAGGAGTCCCCAATATCGGTCATTTTTGCATGTAGTGCTCATTTCCGCTCTCTCTCTTTGCCAATCGCTGTGCTTAAACTTTATTCTTAAGTATAAAATCACATAAGTTTTAATCTAAATCTAAAAGGCTCATTTCCATCAATAGTCCCTGAATGAAAATACTCAATATATACTCTTTTTTATTAATTTTTTTTGCAAGGCATTTGTTTTAATTAATGGTTAATTAATTAATTATTTAAAAAGTTAAAAATAAAAATTTGTATAAATATTTTTGTGAGGAACATATGCTACCTATTTAAGCCTTTCTAAACAGACCACCAAATTGAGTAAACTATGCTTCCTATTTCAAGCATTTCCTGTCCTGTCTTTTACACATTTTTGGATGTAAACTCCTGAGTTTGTATTGCCTTTGACATTGCTGTCCTCTCGGCTGTTTGAGTAAGGTAAAAACACTGGGTTAAGTTTATCTGTTTGTTTGTTTGTTTAAATATGAATTATTAATGACACTACTCATCAGCTAGCTAGCCAGCTAAAAGCCTAGTTAAAGAAGGTACTAGTTAGCTAGCCTAACCTAGTCTAACTACTGACCACTCACTTCTCTAACAAAAACGTTGTCTTTCGCTTCTACATTTGCCTTATTCCTGCCTTAGGGGGGTATTTAAACTTAAAAAGGCCAAAATGTGCTGATATGGATAGTCTTGACTGTTATCCGAAACTACGACTCATCCTTGTCTTGTCTACTGTAACCTCACTACTGCAGTTAAGGGTCATGTCTGAGATATTTACCCAGCTGCAACCAAATTTGTCAGGTATTTATATAAATGGGCTAAAGGTAGACAGGATCACCTTGCCTAAATTGTAAATGTGGAACACAGCCGGCAAATTAGTATAAATGTGAGGTCATTTCAAAAAGCAGGAAGCTGGTATTTTAGAGTTCTGTCCTATACAATGTAATGAGGAACAGTTTTTTTTTTTAAACATCATGTCCTTCTGTTCATCTAAACTGTCTAGATCCCCTTATTTTGTGCCAGAACATAGTGATACAGTGGAAGATTATCAGAGGAACCAGACTGAAACCAAATTAATTACAGTGATACTCATCAATACCACTATACCGCTCTGGGTGTGTGTGTGTACTCACTGCCCCTAACACATGTGTGAGTGTGTGTTCACTACCAGATGGGTTAAATGCGGAGGACACATTTCGCTGTACAGTGTACACTGTACAATGACAAATACGTGCACCTTTATCCTTTACCTTTATACCATCTCTACTGATACTCATCAATACCACTATACCATCTCTACTGATACTCATCAGTACCGATATACCATCTCTACTGATACTCATCAGTACTGATATACCATCTCTACTGATACTCATCAGTACTGATATACCATCTCTACTGATACTCATCAGTACTGATATACAATCTCTACTGATACTCATCAATACCACTATACCATCTCTACTGATACTCATCAGTACTGATATACCATCTCTACTGATACTCATCAATACCGATATACCATCTCTACTGATACTCATCAATACCACTATACCATCTCTACTGATACTCATCAATACCACTATACCATCTCTACTGATACTCATCAATACCGATATACCATCTCTACTGATACTCATCAATACCACTATACCATCTCTACTGATACTCGTCAGTACTGTTATACCATCTCTACTGATACTCATCAATACCACTATACCATCTCTACTGATACTCATCAATACCGATATACCATCTCTACTGATACTCATCAATACCGATATACCATCTCTACTGATACTCATCAATACCACTATACCATCTCTACTGATACTCATCAATACCGATATACCATCTCTACTGATACTCATCAATACCACTATACCATCTCTACTGATACTCGTCAGTACTGTTATACCATCTCTACTGATACTCATCAATACCACTATACCATCTCTACTGATACTCATCAATACCGATATACCATCTCTACTGATATCCATCAATACCGATATACCATCTCTACTGATACTCATCAATATCGATATACCATCTCTACTGATACTCGTCAGTACTGATATACCATATCTACTGATACTCATCAATACTGATATACCATATCTACTGATACTCATCAGTACTGATATACCATCTCTACTGATACTCATCAATACCACTATACCATCTCTACTGATACTCGTCAGTACTGTTATACCATCTCTACTGATACTCATCAATACCACTATACCATCTCTACTGATACTCATCAATACCGATATACCATCTCTACTGATATCCATCAATACCGATATACCATCTCTACTGATATCCATCAATACCGATATACCATCTCTACTGATACTCATCAATATCGATATACCATCTCTACTGATACTCGTCAGTACTGATATACCATATCTACTGATACTCATCAATACTGATATACCATATCTACTGATACTCATCAGTACTGATATACCATCTCTACTGATACTCATCAATACTGATATACCATCTCTACTGATACTCATCAATATTGATATACCATCTCTACTGATACTCATCAGTACTGATATACCATCTCTACTGATACTCATCAATACTGATATACCATCTCTACTGATACTCGTCAATACTGTTATACCATCTCTACTGATACTCGTCAATACCAATACACCATCTCTACTGATACTCATCAGTACTGATATACCATCTCTACTGATACTCATCAGTACTGATATACCATCTCTACTGATACTCATCAATACCACTATACCATCTCTACTGATACTCATCAATACTGATATACCATCTCTACTGATACTCATCAATACTGATATACCATCTCTACTGATACTCATCAGTACTGATATACCATCTCTACTGATACTCATCAATACCACTATACCATCTCTACTGATACTCATCAATACTGATATACCATCTCTACTGATACTCATCAGTACTGATATACCATCTCTACTGATACTCATCAGTACTGATATACCATCTCTACTGATACTCATCAATACTGTTATACCATCTCTACTGATACTCATCAATACCACTATACCATCTCTACTGATACTCATCAATACTGATATACCATCTCTACTGATACTCATCAGTACTGATATACCATCTCTACTGATACTCATCAATACCACTATACCATCTCTACTGATACTCATCAATACTGTTATACCATCTCTACTGATACTCATCAATACCACTATACCATCTCTACTGATACTCATCAATACTGTTATACCATCTCTACTGATACTCATCAATACCACTATACCATCTCTACTGATACTCATCAATACTGTTATACCATCTCTACTGATACTCATCAATATCGATATACCATCTCTACTGATACTCATGAATATCAATATATCATCTCTACTGATACTTGTCAATACCGATACACCATCTCTACTGATACTCATCAATACTGATATACCATCTCTACTGATACTCATCAATACTGATATACCATCTCTACTGATACTCGTCAATACCACTATACCATCTCTACTGATACTTGTCAATACCGATACACCATCTCTACTGATACTCGTCAATACCGATATACCATCTCTACTGATACTCATCAATATCGATATACCATCTCTACTGATACTCATCAATACTGATATACCATCTCTACTGATACTCGCCAATACCGATATACCATCTCTACTGATACTCATGAATATCAATATACCATCTCTACTGATACTCATGAATATTAATATATCATTTCTACTGATACTCGTCAATACTGATATTCCATCTCTACCGATATACCATCTCTACTGATACTCATCAGTACTGATATACCATCTCTACTGATACTCATCAATACTGATAGGTCTGCAAGGTCTGGTCCCTGCAGCAACTCCTGTCTCTGTGAGTAGATGCTCTCTAGTATCAACAACACCCTAATCTCCCACCGGTGTGTCGTTGTGTTTGACTGTGTCGTAGCTATAGGTGTTGGCAGGCTTTCTCTCTGTATATTCTGGGGCTGTAAATATAATAAGTCAGGACTGTTCCAGTAGTTAGTAGTTTTGGAGTTTTGGAACCTCCTAAAAGGTCTGAAGGCACTATATTTAAAAAGACCTTCAGTTTAATCCCTGCTGCGTTTACTGTTAACATTTTGGTGAGTCTTAGTGAATGGTCTAGTTTCCCAATGCCTGGCCCAGAATCGGGCCTGATGTTAAGGTTGATTTGCTCTTCCTCAATGTTCTCACAAACAGTCTCCTGATTTCCCAGTAGTGTGTGGTGTATGTGAGAAAATCAGCGAGACTGAACTCGTTATTCATACATATAGAGGAGATTTTTAACCAAACATGGACTTGGGAAGTGGAAGTACTTACACTTCCTATACTGCATGTTTTTGATGACGGCCTGCTGGCTATATGGGTGTGAGATATAGAAGAGTATATAAGTTCAGAAGCAGAGCTGCCAGCTGGGAAACACAGGTTTGTGGATGCTCTCATTAATAACAGTTATGTTGCATGAGATTATACTCATCTACTACTAATAAAACGCTTGCCTTTATGGATCACTGAAGTTTTAGGCTGATGAACAGTCTGTTGATTACTGTTTGCAGGCGCCATGGGTCTCCTTACGGTTCTTCTGCTAGGCTTGGGCATCTCCTTGGTATCATTAATGGTGAGTACACTGGAAAACATCTACTCGATGTTTAACATGTAGTATTTTATAGTGTTAGCCATTGCATGGGGTTACATATGTGAACTGTGTTTCTTCTCCTCAGCCTCAGCCTCAGCCGAGACTAGTGGGTAAGGTATATATCTCATGTATAGACATTTATTATACTGTTATTCCAGTTGTTCCTACAGTGTATCAAAGGTTAACATGTGTAACATGAGCAGTAATGCAGTGTGGTGAAGGTTTGAGAAGCTTCCCTGTAGTCATTGCTTGTCATCTGCTCTTCTTAGATGTTCATGCTGTGAAGGACATCCATGACATAAACAAAGGTAAACCTACTTCGCTACTAAAAGCAGTGGAATGGTTGGTGGTTGGTGTGGCACAACAGATAACACCAGTACCTGCCAGTGAGCTTCCATACCATGTGGGACACTGGGGTTCGATTAGCGGTCTGGGTGGCTATGCTGCGCTACACCAATAAGAGTCAATGGGCCAGACTCCTTACACTATATTGGCCCAGCTCTGTAATACGAGTTACCTTGTAAGTCGCTCTGGATACGAGCGTCAGCTAAATGCCGTAAATGTAAATGTAATGTACCATTCAGTACATCTTCTACATTCACTGGGAAGGCATTTACAGGTCTATACAGGCCTTGTTATACACCAATAAGCACTAAATCTGTGAAATAATGACAAAAGAAGTGACTAACATTGGCTCTCTGGCTGTAATGGCTCCTGTCTGGGAGCTACATGTTAGGCAGTAAGCGTAAGAATCTAAGCAACTTTGACAAGAACCAAATCGTGATGGCCAGACGACTGGGCATCTCAGAACATCTGCAAAACACCAGTCAGGTCTTGCGGTGTGGTCCCAGTATGCAGGGGTCAGTACCTACGCAAAAGTGCTCAGAGTAACAGTAACCGGCAACAGGGTCTTGGCCATCGAAGGTTCACTTTGAGGATTTGGCCAAAGGATCTGCTACTAACATCCTGGTGCCAGATAGCACAGCACACCTTCAGAGGTCTTGTGGAGACCGGACGGGTCTGAGCTGTTTTGGCAGAACGAGAGGGACGTACACAATATTAGGCAGGTGGTTTTAATCTAATGGCTGATTGGCGTACATTGCTATGCTATCTGGGATGGTTTTATGTACGATCTGGACTGTATGCACTGATATGGGAACTGGTGGCCGATTCAATATGTCTGGGTCAGTGAAGACACCGTAGTCGGAAAGACGAATGAGATGGACAGTGGGACTTTGGGTTTGGCCATTGAAACAAATGGGGATGGGCGGAGCAACAGATCATGCTGCAACCAGCCAGCAGAGGCGCTAGACACTGTGACACTGAGAGCCGTTGAGAATTTAGCGTAACATGTCACTGATTTAATTAAAATACAAGGGTTCTTTGACAAAGAGCCTCCTGCCTTCATCAACACTCCTAAAGAGAGCCTGTATCCCCAATAATAGAAGCCAATATTAGTATATTGGGAATTTTTTAGACATGCTACTATTTATTTATTTATTAATTTATTCGTCTATTTTTCACAGATTTCACAGAAAAGTTAAACCTTCAGGAGGGAGATATCAGAGGGGTAAGTCAGATTTCAGTAGAGGATATTGCTTTGCATCATAATAAAAAATTATGATATATATGTGTGTGTATGCGTGTGTGTGTGTGTGTGTATATATATATATAGTTATTCTACAAAACACTTAAATGGACACTGCATTATTTATAGACAAAACTATTTAGCATTACAGGGTGGCAAAGTCAAACTGAGGGAAGCACACATCATAAATTATACAAAAATGAAGGTTTTATTTTAAATAAATATCTATAATCTTATGTAAACTGAGGACATACATAATTCTGAAATGAACAAAGGCATAATCAAATATTACATTTATTTGGGATCACTTTACTTGGATTTGTATATGATATATTTATAAAATGAATATATACCGTGGGGCCAAAAAGTATTTAATCAGCCACTGATTGTGCAAGTTCTCCTACTTAGAAAGATGAGAGAGGTCTGTATTTTTCATCATAGGTAACAGGAAATCACATTGTAGGATTTTATTTGTGTATTATGGTGGAAAATAAGTATTTGTAGTAACATAACCTTTGTTTTCTGTAAGTCTTCACCAGGTTGGCACACACTGTAGCTGGTATTTTGGCCCATTCCTCTATGCAGATCTCCTCTAAAGCAGTGATGTTTTGGGGCTGTCGCTGGGCAACACAGACTTTCAACTCCCTCCACAAATTTCTATGGGGTTGAGGTCTGGAGACTGGCTAGACCACTCCAGGACCTTGAAATGCTTTTTACAGAGCCACTCCTTCATTGCCTGAGCTGTGTTTGGGACCATTGTCATGCTGGAAGACCCAGCCACGTTCCATCTTTTGGCCTAAAATCTCATAGTTGAAGTGTACCAATGATTAAAATGACAGACCTCTCTCATCTTTCTAAGTAGGAGAACTTGCACAATCAGTGGCTGACTAAATACTTTTTAGCCCCACTGTATTTATATTTAGTTTGGTGTTAGCAGAATGTCAGGTTATCCTCTACGATGCAATGGACCTCTACAATGGACCATTCAAGTAAACTGTTACCAATTTATTTTAGATGCAAATGCCATGTTGGTCATGTACTGATGAAAAATGCTGATATCACTCTTTAAGAAATGGTATTTGCTGGGGCACCGAGTGGTCCAGAGGACTATGGTGCTGTTACTATGATCAGAGGAACGCTGGTCGGCAGCAGAGGCCCTGAGAGAGCACAATTGGCCTTGCTCTCTCCCCACATCGCTTCGCTGCCGTGCTGGCCATCACTTGCCGTCACTGATTGCCCGTTGATGTTGAATGGGTAGCAGTTCGGGAAATGAGAGCATGAATCAGAGGGGGCGTCTTGCTCCAAACTCACTAGTGTCGAACAACGTACGAGTTGGTTAATTGGCGATCCAAATTGGGGAGGACTCATATCATGCATTTCAGCTCCCTCATGTTTGAACAAACGCTATTGAAACATGTTAAACCTTTCTCTTAGGACAATATTGGACTTTCAAGGAGTGCAGTTCTAGGGGACCAGTACCGGTGGAATGGATATGTCCCCTATGTGCTCCATAGAAACCTCAGTAAGGAAATGAATGGTTTGCTAAATGCACTACTTTGACATTTAACTATGTTTGTATTGACTGTGGATGAAAGTGCCTTGTTTTTGATGGATCACTCTTTCAGGCATGAACGTCAAAGGTGTTATTTTAAGAGCCTTCGAGCAGATAAGGCTGAAAACGTGTGTCGACTTTAAGCCCCGGACAACAGAAAAAGACTACATCTCTGTGGAATCGCAATCTGGGTACAGTAAGCCAGATACTGCAGGTTGCTAAAGGAGGGACTGGGTGGCGGGGGGTGGGGGGATTTATCATTGAAAGAAAGACCAGTTGTCCTTTCACTAAAGGACACAATACTATTACATTCTGCTCTTCACATTTCCCAGCTCAGCAATGCTACAGCACCCCTGAAGTCGAGAGGGTAGAAGGCCTTGCTTAAGGGTCCAACATTGGCAGCTTAGCAGACCAGGGTTTCAAACCCACAACCTTGTGTGATAACCCCAGCGTAATATGTCAGACAAGAAACCTGCTAGACCTACAAAGTTTGCTACCTAGCTACACAACTAGCTAGCAAACTTTGGGTTGGCTACAGGGTTGGGGGAGGGCTACAGGCTAGGGAGGCCTGCAGACAAGAAGTTTTAAAAAGGTTTGAAGTGCTGAAGACCTTCTTTTACTATGGCTGTCACTCACTGTTTTTTCAGGTGCTGGTCATATATTGGGAAGATTGGTGGGAAGCAGCAGCTCTCTATCGGAGAAGGGTGCGGATATATCGCCATTGTGGAGCACGAGTTTCTTCACAGTCTGGGCTTCTTTCACGAACAGAGCCGTTACGATCGGGACGACTACGTGACAATCGTTACAGAAAACATCATTGCAGGTCATTGCCACGTTCCTAAAACCTTTTAACATGTCTTAACTCTTCTTTATCATTACCAAGTACCAAGTACTTTATCATATAAGTACCAAGTGTGGGTAAATGAGAGCATGTTTACGAACTAACCGACCTTTTAATACGAGCTTGCATGACGTTACTACATTGCTAGTAACACCAAAGGCCCTATTTTATCGATCTTTTGGCGTGCCGCCAACCATGCACCACACAGCTTGATTTAGGGCGTGTTGGTGTGGCTTTGCTATGGTAACGACGAGAAAACTACGCCTCGCACGGCTCGAAACTCGCAAATAATAAGCCAGTAATAAACCAATCAGTGTGTCGCTCGCCATTCCCTTTAGACAACGCACGTGGAATGCGTGGGTGTAAGATAGCAACGAGCATTGCGCCGGGCGTTTTTTTTTTGCAGCATAGCGTACAAATATTTTCTATACAGAATTGGTTGCATCCAGTTAAACTTATTGGTTTATCTGGCATGGACCTCACTTTTAAGCACAGCTCACATGCTTAAGGTCAGGACTTTGGGAAGGCCATTTCAAAGCTTATTATTAGCCTGCTTTATTCATTCCACAAGCACATTTGTTGTTGTTGTGTTTGGGGACATTGTCCTGTTGGAACTCCAATTAGATTCCCCCAAAAGAGGTCGTTTTCCTTCTTCGTTATTCCATCCACTTTGTGCACTGGAACAGGTCCAGAAACCCTAAGATCATGTTGCTACCACCACCATGCTTAACTGTTGGTAGAGTGTCGTCTCAGCTTTACTACTCCAAACATCTATGTCTTTCTTCAGAAGGCTCTTTCTTTGTTCGTGTGATCGGCTGCAAACTTCAATCGGGCTTGAAGCTGTCATTTTTGGGACAGGGGCTTCTTTCTTGGACGACAGCCTCTCAGTCCATGGTGTCAGTGACACTGGTGTTCCAGCAGCTTCCAGTTCATGGCCTTGGTGGTTCTTGGGTTGTTGTTGACCATCTAACCAATTTGCTCTCAGCTAAGGGTGACAATTTGGGTCTTCTTGGGTCTTCTGACTTTGGCAAAGTAGCTACACATCCAACAACTTGAACTTATGTTTGAACAGATGATCATTCCCAACTTGGTGTGACTTGATTGAGGTCAGTTCAATTTCCGTCTGGACTTACCAGAGAAGCAGGTAGCAGGCTCTTCTGAATTTGTGTTTGTCTTGACATTATCACTACATTATCATTACTGCTATTATAACAACAAATGGCTCAGTCAGTTAGTGCTGGTCTCCCATATCAGGAAGACCAAGTTTAAGCCTACTTTGGGGAGAGTCATGTTACATGGAGAGTATGAATATACCACAGTTAACCATTTTCTACAAGCTTGCACTTGTATAACTGAATCTACATTACATATTTCTCTGCATTTCTGTGTTTCCAGAAATGATGAACAACTTCTTTCAGGTACCTGCGCAGGAAAGCACCACTCAGGGAACCCCGTATGACTACAGGTCTGTGATGCACTATAGACAAGATGCTTTCAGCAATGGTAATGGGAACACAATCATCACCAAAGACCCTCAGTTCCAAGGTGTGATCGGTCAGCGCTATGACCTGAGCCCTACAGATGCATTCGAGCTCAACAGGCTTTATAAATGCAGTATGTACCGTTTATGCTAATTTTGTAGTAATTATTAATAACTTTAAATTAATGCCTGTCTTGAGCTGTGGCATATCGCTATGCCTTGATCTTATTTTTCATCATTTCAGTCTGTTATGGTCTAGAATTGAGCTGTTAAGCAGTTACAAATAGGAAATAAACAGAGTTTTATCAATGGCCTCTCTGTTTTCCACTGCAGGCCCAAATGGTTACTAAGGCTGTGCCGTACCGTCCTGTAGACCAGTTACAGTTTCTTTTTCAATTTGCTTTGTTGCTTAATCAGGACCAGGAAGTGCATGGTGCCTCATGATAATTATGCAGCAGTTTCGTCCTTTAGTCTTGCTACAAAAGCTAATGTAGCTTCCTAATACTAGCTATTCATCCTTTAGTGTTGTAAAATCTGCATGCATGAATCACACTAGTCTCAAATTATGCCAGGGAGGCCATTTCATAGATGCAGGATGCCAAATAATGCTGGGTGAGTCTGTTTGAAACGAACTGAAAGAGATATAGGAGCATGTCTGACAACTTTTGCATGTTAGCACTACGTTTACAATGTTAGCCTACTTTGTGCGTTGTGTGTTTGGGGACATTGTCCTCTCGGAACTCCAATTAGGTCCCCCCAAAAAGAGGTTGTTTTCCTTCTACGTTATTCCATCCACTTTGTGCACTGTAACAGTTCCCTAAGATCATGTTCCTACCACCACCATGCTTAACTGTTGGTGGAGTGTCGTCTTACAATAGCTAAAGCCATGGTCCTGACATAAAATATGATATACAGTTACAAAATCATGAACACAGGCCATTGTGTTCGGTCCTGCAGGGCAGAAGAAGCCAGTAAGTGTCAGAAACTGCCATGCATTCAATAAGTGGAATATATAAACAGTCATGTGAAAAAGTAAGTACACCTTAATGGAAACCTTTGTCTTATTTAACATATTTAAACATCTGGAAATTTGATAATATAACCAAAAACATAAATTAAACTGAAATGTAGATACAGAAATACACCTCCACATTTATTACTACCTAAATGCCTACAATTAGAATCAGTTTTCAAGACTTTTTTTTATGTCAAAACTAAAACGAATTAAGGCATGAAGGCTTTGTGTCCTCTCTAGCAGAAATGCTAGCTAGATATACTGAATATGTATCAATAACATGATCAGATATTTGCTGATACTTGTTTAATTAATCAGTTTTTAAAGGTTTAAGCAGTACTACTTTTGCCTGCTCTCAGTGTCTATCATTTGTTGCTGTGTTTGTGTGTTCCAGAGTAATGTTCTGTCTGCCTTATAACAGATTCGCCCATCTCCTTTTTGGACCACTGTAGCTTTGAACTCAGCTTGTGTGAGATGGCTACATGCTCTTCTACTGGTAATGGCTGGAAAATGACAAACAGGGTATCTGGAGGTCCATTAAATGACCATTCGAACCCGCAGTCCACAGGTGAGGATTCCAGTTGTAGAGGGAATTCATAGATGTTGTTGTGTTCAGGTTCATCAGATATGTGTTACTCAATCATAACCTTGATCCCTATCCCTTGGTCCCTATCATTGATTTTCATTTCTTTTTTTTACTACAATCATTTTCTCCTGTTTCACTATCAAAGATAATGAAGCCCAATCAAAGGATGCTGCTTATAAAAACTACCTAGGGTCTTAATTTAGCGGTCTTTAGGCGAGCCGCCAACCATGCACCACGCAGCTAGAAACGAGCAAAAGGCATGTACTAAGACTCCTAATTAATCATGGGCAATAACCCATTCAGCCATTCCCTTTAAGAGCCAGGTGCGGTCTGACTTTGGCAGATTGCTATTTCAATGTGTTGGGCTGCACACGCCTGTGGTGCCAATTTACTGCCAAGATAGCAACGAACATCTGACTGTTGAAGTCTGCCTAGATTGTTTTCAGTCAGTGGAGCTCCTGTGTTTTCCGTTGCCAAGATAGCGCCACGCCAAAAATTTACCTGAACACACCTCATTTTGAGACCACCACGCCCATCAGCGTAGATGTATTGAAAAGCCCCGCTGCCATTTAAACGACGCAGCCGGAAGGCATGAAAATAGACTGTTTGCGGGGTGTAAGATAGCAATGAGCATCGCAACGCTCCTTGCACAGGGTGTAAGATAGGGCCCTTACTGTTAATATTAAGAGTATTTCCATCTAACCACATAGGAGAGGCTTTGGTGGCATTTTGCCTTTAGACTTTAGTCTTAGTGAAATCAGTGTTGAATAAGGCTCAGTGATCCCATCAAGGGAAATTCTTATTTCTCAGAAGACTCAGAAGACTTCCACAGTTGCTTTAGTAGTATGTTTTGGGTCCACAGCTGACATGTTCATGTGGGGCCTGTAAGGGTAGTCCAACTGTGAACCAGATAGTTTTGTTCTAGGGTTCCACGTTGGCCCCACATATGGATGCCCACCAGGGTCAGTGATGGGAGCAGGAGAGGTTAAACATGGGCCTCATTTGGGATGTACACTGCATACAGGGCCTGGATGAGACCCATGTGAGATTAAGGTGGGATGTAATGATGGGTAAAAACACATGTACAAACTCATTCAGAGCCAATGCCCACCTGAGAGCCATCTTTCCCACATGGCTGGGTTCCTAGTTCTAGTCCTAAAGTTACTGCTTGTTGTGGATGCTGCTTATGTGTACTGTCGTCTGCAGGGCTGTTTTTTTTCATGCACTTTAGTACGGAGGGTGGACAGGAAGGACACTCAGGTGTACTGGAGAGCAAGAAGATGACCCCTCAAAGAACCTGCCACGTCCAGTGTCTGGAGTTCTTCTACTATCACAGTGGGAATACGACGGACCAGCTCAACATCTGGATCAGAGAGTACCAGGATCGAAGTGACACCAAAGGATCCCTTAGGCTTATGGGTCAGATTACAGGTGAGTTCCAGTTAGCTGATGATAAACCTTAAAAATATTTACATGCCTCAAAAGGGTGTTGTCTCACAGCTTCCATAAGGGACAATAAAATAATACAGGTGCCAATTGAACCCTTCCCCTTAATTACTGTTAAATTCTTCAGGGAAAGTAAACATCTGTAGCTCTTCCCATTGCATAGCCCAGCTTAGAAAGCTGAGGTCAGAGCACAGGGTCAGGCATGCTACTGCACCCCTGAAGTAAAGTGGGTTAAGGGTCTTGCTCAAGGGCCCAAAAGTGGTAGCTTTGTGAATCAGGGTATCAAGCCGACAACCCTGTGATCTATAACCCAGCGCTCTAACCACTGAGCCCCCACAGCCAAAAGCTCTCCCCATTGCATAGCCCAGCTTAGAAAACTGAGGTCAGAGCACAGGGTCAGCCATGCTACTGCACCCCTGAAGCAGGGAGGGTTAAGGACCTTACTCATGGGCCCTACTCAAGGGCCCAACAGCGGCAGCATAGTATATGTGGGTATTGACCCCACAACCCTGTGATCACTAACCTAGCGCTCTAACCACTGAACCCCCACAGCCAAAAGCTCTCCCCATTGCATAGCGCAGCTTAGAAAGCTGAGGTCAGAGCACAGGATCAGCCGTGCTACTGCACCCCTGAAGCAGGGAGGGTTAAGGACCTTACTCATGGGCCCTACTCATAGTATTGGTAGGTATGGACCCCACAACCCTGTGACCAATAACCCAAGGCTGTTAGCACTGAGCCCTTATGGCCTGATGTATCTACAGTCATTCCGAAATCTTAATAAACTGTTTTTAGGACCTCCCACTGATCGCTGGCAGCTCCATTACGTGACACTAGACGCGAGTAAGCCATTCCAGGTGGAATTTGAAGGGCGGAAAGGGGCTGGATATTCCAGTGGAGGCTTCTCCGTGGATGATGTCAACCTGTCAGAGTCAGAGTGTCCTCATAGCATATGGCAGATCAAGAACTTCACGGAGATTTGGAACGCCTCCACACCCGGCTCTTACATGTACAGCCCGCTGTATTACTCACCCGAAGGCTACCGATATCAGATAATTCTGCAGCTGAATTCTAACTACTTTTCCATCTACGTGCGGCTGGTGTCTGGCATCTATGATGAGCAGCTACAGTGGCCTTGCCCATGGAGACAAGTGACGTTCATGCTGCTGGACCAGAACCCCGACATCCAGAAGCGCATGTCCATCCAAGACAGCCTCACAACTGACCCGGCTGAGATGTTCGGTGAGAACTTTCACCTTTTGCTAGACCATCTTGCTGCTTGATGTGTAAAAGCCCAATTTAGCTTTTAACTGTACTGCGCTGTACATCTGTACAACTGTCTGTACAACTGTTGTACAACTGTTCAACTGTCGTACTTACTATTGCATTTCAGAAGGATTTTACTTCTGGGACAAACCCAGTGAAGTTGGAACTCAAGTAACCACCAAAGATAATGAGATTGTATACATGTCTTTTGGGATGGGCTTCAGTAGGGTCGTGCAAAAAGCACGCCTCAAAGACAGAGATTTTGACAAAGGTGGTGAGCTCATTCTTCTCTTCAGCATGCAAGGTAGGACTTCACTTTACACTTTACTTTTTAGAAATGTCCGTTTTAGTGCTATTCTAAGGATGTATGTTTAATATTATTTTTGTTTCTATTAAAATCTTTCACATTTCTACTAATAATGAAAGTATTTTGTGTTGGTGTGATTGTGGTTTAGATATCTCAGCACTGCAGCAGAGGGATTCTTCGCCCTGCCCCAACGTAATCGTGAAGAACTTCAATGTCTCTCTGAATCGGGATGCTCAGGACCAACCCTGCTCAACACAGTGAGCGCCCAAACAAGCTTTGCTGTTTGTGTAATGCATTTAGAGTGTGTATAATGGTGAGGTGGTAAACACCCATCAGTCATAACAGTCATATTAAATAGGCCCCCCACGTGCCAACAAAACAGCTCGAACTCGCGCATAGGGCCATTGACCCTACAAGATCTCTGCACTCAGCACTAAGACTTTAGCAGCAATTCCTTTAAGTCCTGTAAGTTGTGAAGTGAGACCTCCATGGATCACATCAGGGAGCCTTGGGCGCCCATGACCTTTTTTGCTGCTCACAATTTAAGCAATTTAAGATATGATTTGTATACATATTTCAGTTCAGTATTTAAGTATTTTGGGCACTAAAACAACTCACTATTCTTTTAAAAAGTGTTGTGCTTTTTTATGCTAATTTGAGTTTGAGAATTAAATGAGATACTGCAGGTTGTATTTTTATAAGAGGAGTGTATTTTTTCAACAAGAAAATTGGAAGAAAAAGAGAGAAAATTATGAAAACAAGAAATAAAACTGAATAAAAAGTTGAGAAGGTTGAGAGTCCTGTAATTTTCATTTTTCCACTCTTATTAAGTATTTTGCAACCACTTAGGAGCATTTATGCAGGCTTATAAGATATATGACTGCAATAAATAAGCAAACCTTTCTCCCCTTCTTTTTCCTCCAGAACTGTCACGACATATATAGTGACCACGAGCACGTACAGCAGGTACACCTTCTTCCACTGTGGTATTTTCACCAAAAAATGTGGCATTACTTTTCTTGGATGGTCCATTACAGATGCCTTTTAGATGCTCACCTGACACTGAACTTGCATTCAACTGAAAGCCTATTAAATACAGCTGAACTCTGAATGTCACTGACTGTCTACTAAACCCTAACCCTTTACCATAACCTTAACCTTGATTCAGCCCTAAGTCTGAACCCCGACCTTAACCCTGACCTCGACCTAAACCTTAAATCTAATCCTACACCTAACCCTAAAGGCTAATGGCACGGTTAAGGTTAGGGTTACATTCAATAGACAGTCATTTACATTCAACTTAGGGTTCCGTTAAATTTAATAGGTTTTCAGCTGAATGTTCTTCAGCTTCATCAGTTCATCTACGAGGCATCGTACAATAGACCTTTCAAGTAAAGTGATACCAGAAATTCTGGCCAACGTTTGGCTTACTCTACCTGACACACTTAATAAAATGAACCAAAAAAAATAAAGAAGGTCCGAAAGCTGTTGGAGGACTATTGGAGCACCCCTTTGTGGAAAATCCTCAGCCTCATGTGAATTGGTGAGTAGGGCAGGATTTCTCTTGGCGGCGTTCTCATTGTCTTTATCTCTTCTCTTGCAGTGAGTGCTGGGGGTTCTTTTGTTCCAGCGCTAACATCGTGCACCCTTCAGTCGTCCTCCTGCTGGCTTTGGTTCTACTGGTAGTGAACTAGCAGCCAAAATCTGCAAAGCCAGCCCAGTAGAGCTTTTATTGGCCACCCATTAGCCATTATGCACCAATCACTGTGGTTAATAATGTGGTTCTGGCTGGTTTACTTGATTTGATCTGTTTGCGTTACTCTTTCATGGAAAACTACTCTGTTGAATATAGGCTACAGGACATGTGGTGGGTTTTGGTGTTGAAGTTGATACATAAAATATGATTCTTTTATTTTCTTGAAATCAAAAATAGCACATTTCCTTTCCCACCTGATTGATGCTTTCAAGATTAAAGTTACACTGCATACTCATATGGCTTTTCCTGTTGATTTTAGAGGCTTGAGTGAATGACCTTTGGGTAATAGTGTTTTTTAAGGTGCCAAATAATGAAAATGTCTTGAGTATTTGAGTTGCTCCTACTTACCACCCTGTTATTTCACCTCTAAATAAAATGCTTATTTTTCTAATAGTTTCTACATAAAATTTAAATAAAAAAAACATAACTAGTAAAAAAATACTTGAGTTTAGCTCCAGTTTGATTCAACTAAGGTAAAGATGCATGTATCTGTCACTGTACAGCAAAATGTGTCCTCCACATTTGACCCAGAGTGGTGGGCAGCCAACAGCCAGGAAGGAGAGAGGGTAAAGGGCCTTGCTCAAGGGCCCAACAATGGCAGTCTGCCAAGCCTGGGT
This sequence comes from Salminus brasiliensis, assembly GCF_030463535.1. NCBI lineage: Eukaryota > Metazoa > Chordata > Actinopteri > Characiformes > Bryconidae > Salminus > Salminus brasiliensis. The sequence continues at coordinate 41,553,731 of NC_132882.1, forward strand.
ATCGAACCCACAACCCTGTCATCAACAGCCTGGAGCTCTACCCGCTGAGCCAGACTGGTACAGGTAGTTCAGTTTGTTTTCGAGGGAACGTACAATGCAGAAAAGAGATGGTAAAAGCCTAGGCCTCGGCTAGCGTTAGCCTTTAGCCTAGCACAGATCTCCATTTGCTCTCATGCTTTTGCTTTGATACGTACCGAATTTAAGCTCTGCTTTTGCAGACACAGTCACCCGTATTCCAGTAACTACCTGAGTCTGCTAGAGTGATGAAATGCTATCAAAAGGGGTGGCTCTATGGATCCAGGAAATTTGCTGTATTATTGCAAAGATGTCAAAAGATATGGGCCACTCTGAACTCCAGTTCCTCCACTGGCAGGTGGTGTCTGGCAGCCCCCAGAGCATGATGCTACCACCACCGTGCTTAACAGTTGGTACAGTGTTCTTAGGATTTAAATGCTCCCTTTAGAAGACTTTTTCTTTGTCAGTGTGGTTCAGCTGCCAAATTTAGACGAGCTTGAAGGTGCAGGAGCTTCTTTCTTGGATGGCAGCCTCTAGCCACTTAGTGTTCCAGCAGCAAGCATAGCAGGCCTGTGTCCTGGTGGTTCTTGGGTTGTTTTGACACTGTATGTACAATTCTGACAATTCTACAGTTCAGACAACAAAAAAAAAAACCCTCAAATGTATGTTTTTATTCCATTAAAATGGGTTTGGCTTAAAGTATGGTTTAAGGAAATCACTGAAAGCCCAATATTGTATCTCCCAGAGTACTGCATATGTTACAGCCCAGGACCACCAGATGGCAGTCTGCCACCATGGACCGATCAGATTTCTCTGGAGGAAAAGGAAGACATCATTATTCCATTTTCCAAAGATGTTTAACTGCTTAATAAATAACTGTAGTAAACTGAAGCCACTGATCCATGGAATCCTTCTCTTCCGTTCATTACTACAAGGCCTACCTCAAGAATGGCTCAGTTCTAAGTAGGGATTTGCAGTTCCATAGCTTATGAGTCCGAGATGGGCATCAGGGGCTGGAGTCCAGCACAGTTTGCTGCTTTCTCTGCTCTAAGAAACCTCCTAAACCTGGCAATTAACAGGCGAGTTGGATCAGGTGTGATTAAGCAGAAAAGGCCCCAAACTGTGGAGGAACCTCCAGGCTCACCAGGACCGGAATTGCCCGGAGTTCAGTGCAGAAAAATAGGTTTCCATTGGACTTCAGGTTTGATCAGTAGACTGCCTTCTGCTGCAACAGCCGAACATCCTAATGTGATGTGTGTCCGTGAAAACCCTTAAGGTCTTAAGAACTTGCTACTTACTTGAAAATGGGACCCTTCCCGGGTTCTTCCCCGTCACATACATCTACGACAAACATGGTTTTCTTTATGGAACCATGGCATTGCTCAAAGAACCGTCTAAAGTGGTCTAGCGGGTCAAGGTGCTGCAACTGTGACCTGAGAATCACTGGTTCGAATCCCAGGTCATGCTGCCATCAGCAGCCGGAGCCTGAGAGAGCACAGCTGGCCTTGCTATCTCCAGTAGGATAGATGGCTCTATCCCTCTTTCTCCCCGCTGGCTAGCTGGCACGCGTGTCTGCTAGCCGATGCATCAGAGCTATCAGAGTACTAAATGTCTACCTCCAGGTTGACTGGTTGACTGGTGACATTGCATCGCAAAGAGGCGATGGCTGGTCGTGACTGTTTCTGCTAGAGAGACAGTCATTTGTAAGATTTCATTCCTGGTCATTTCGGAACGTTTCTATTGGTCCGTTCGTCATGTAATATGGCTGACCGGTGTATATCGACTCTGCATATAACCAGCTAAGTGTGTACGTGCATCAGATCTTGCCTACTTTACTAGACAAGCTTGCATTGATGTGTGTTGTCCGGACCACCATGATGAAAAACCGTTAGTTACAGAAAGTAAAGCAGAAATTATGTTCATGTTCGTGTGCTTTTTACATCCAGAAGTGAACTCCGATCTGATCTGGTCACGCTGGGGATGAATTTTAGCGGAAAGAGTGAACAGAAAGTAGATCCAGATAGTATCCGGATACGAAACTCATGTTCATGCCAGGTGTAAACTGGCTCTACCAGCCTAAAATTATTGACATATTTAAATCAGTTTTGCTTCTTACCAGGAAAAGGTTGGTTAAAAAAAATTGTATCACCAACACCACATATAAATAGAGGGAAAAGCTCAGACTGTAAAACATGCCAATGTTCCTACCTCGACCACATTTGCCTTTAAAGTCACGTCAAAGGTTGCATACACCGATCAGCCATAACATTAAAACCACTGAGAGGTGAATTGAATAACACAATAATGATCTGGTTCTGATGACACCTATCAAGGGGTTGGATCTACAAATTAGACAGCAAGTGAACAGTCAGCTCTTGAAGTTGATACCTTGGAAGCAGGAGGCATGTCTTAAACATCAGGCAGGCCTTGTGGGGTGTTCCCAGGGTGCAGCGGACATTACCTACCAACATTTTGTACTGTACGTGTTCTTACTGGAGCCCAGACGGGGTTCCATCGTTATAGCGCACCCATCATAGGCCCAGAGTTGAGTGTACAGCCCAGTTGGGGCACATGTTTAACCCATCCTGGTCCCATCACTGACCCTGGTGGGCATCTATCTGTGGGGCCAACATGGCTTTCTAGTTCCCGGTTGGGCTAACCATACAGGCCCTACATGGACATGTCTGAGCTATTTGTAATGGAGATGTGGGCGTGTGTTGAACAAGGAACTAAAAGTGCTTCTTGTAGTTGGCAACATTTTTTAAATTATGCAGATTTTTCGTCACTTATGAAGAAAGGAATATTAGGTTTCATTGCAGGAGGAAAAGACACAGCAGGATTAGTCAGTTTGCAAACAAGAAAATCCTGCTGAGTCCTACACCTGCAACCTCCCGTGCCCCATATAGTTGGCTAGAAAAAGAAACGTTTCCTAAACGTTTGTTTCCTGGAACAAAAAGCACGTATGGGCTCCAATTTTATGTCCCATTAAACAATTATAAGACCGGTTGGAGGTTGTACATGGTGTGTTTCAGGAGTTGTCCATCTTTGATCTGTTCATGATTTCTCATTTCTATTATTTACACTGAAAAATGTGGAAATGTGTCCAATGGGTCGATCATATTCTGAAAACGCTAACCCTGAAGACGATAACTCAGCTCAACTAATTTTTCCAAACTTAGTTAAACACCTTTAAACACCATCAGAAGAAATCTTTCCCTGCATCCTCACCCCAAAATTCAGCATCAGACATTGCCTAAGGAACACCTAAACAAGTCCCGTGGACTGATGAGGTTAATATGGAACAATTCGGCTGCAATGATCATGGCTGCACAATTTCATTAAAAAGAGTCCCTCAAGGTTCTATGTTAGGACCTATGGCGCTGATGGTAATTACGACAGTAATGTAGTGTGGGCTACAGGGTCTAAAGGGCTAAGCACCGGGGTGAATCGGTCATGCTTTGGGTTTGTGCTGCAGCCAGTGGCATGGAGAACAGTTCACTGCTGGAGGGAAGAATGGATTCAATAAAATACCAGCAAGGGAAGCAACACTGTGGTAGCGAAGCTGCACCAGGCCGGCGTGCTGCTAATGCTGCTAATGCTGCTAATGCTGCTAACTAATGGTAGTTGACATGCTATCGTCATGGACTTTGACACACCCATTAATGCCACAGTCCGTCTTCACACCTCTTCCCCTTACAGTAATATTACAAGCAAGGAGACCCAACCTCAGCTTACCTAAGATTACACCTCCTCTTAGCAGCACAGCTACTCGTTAGCTTTGTAGCTAAATGTAGTCCTCAGACCGTCAGTACCATACATTTACATTTACATTTATGGCATTTAGCTGACGCTCTTATCCAGAGCGACTTGCAAAGGGTTCTTATAATACAGAGAAGGGCCAGTGTAGTGTTAGGAGTCTTGCCCAAGGACTCTTATTGGTGTAACGCAGCCCAGTCTCCCACATGGTGCAGTGGTGGCTCAGCGGTTAGAGTGCCGGGCTGTCGATAACAGGGTTGTGGGTTCGATACTGGGTTCGATACCCGGGCTTGGCAAGCTGCCACTGTTGGGCCCTTGAGCAAGGCCCTTTACCCTCTCTGCTCCCCGGGCGCTGGAGTTGGCTGCCCACCGCTCTGAGTGTGTGTGTACTCACTGCCCCTAGTTCACTAGTGTGTGTGTGTTCACTACCACAGATGGGTTAAATGCAGAGGACACATTTCGCTGTGCACTGTACAGTGACAAATATGTGCACCTTTACCTTTTGGTGTGGCAGGTAGTGGTGTTACCGGTTGCGCCACACCAACCACATACAGTACCAGAAAGGCCATCAGTCAGGCAGTCACTCACTCAGCCAGTAGCTAAGCGGAATTGCCTCCTCTAGGCCAGCAAGGCAGTCCGGCAAAAACGGCAACAAAAAAAAGCTGAAGATGAAAAAAGGGTGGTGTCTGCAGCCGTAGCTGGACAAACACACCACAATATACCAATTGAAGTCCTGGGTATGACTCCAAACTACACAGCTGCCTACATATCCAACATGATTTGCATGATTTGCATGATTTACATGATTTACCTGACTGAGCATCACACGAGGGCTGTGGAGATGAAGATCAGTGTATATAATCAGTGTTCTGAGATGCAAATGAACTCTGCTGTAATCCATAACGCCATCTTTGGTTTTAATGAGCTGTGATGAGTTTTAAGAATGTAATAATTTGGAGTTTTTCTCCGAAGCGTTTGTCAGCAGTAAGGTATCTAGACTAGGCTGCGGGGTTGAGGAATCTGCAGTGGCTTTTGTTTTCCGCTGACAATAGCCTGCTGTATGCCAACTTTTATCTAAACATTCCCATACTGGAGAAACAGGTACATTTTTTTTTTCTGTGCGGAAAAGGCCAGAGCCACGGTTCTGTGATGACAGACTACACGTGAGGTGGGTGTGCAGGAAGAGTATATAAGATGCAAGAAAGAGCAGCGGTAAGCAGTCCTACACGCCATCCAGCGGATCAGGTTTGTGGCACTTTAATCCATTTAAATCTGTGTCGTTAGTGGTAACTTTTAACTTTTAATTGTTAGTTTACTTTTAATGGAAGTCAATGTAAAATTATTGGGTTTTTTTATTTATTCAATTATAATATTTCCTATTTTTCAATTTTACCTTTTTGACAATAATTTGACAATTGTCTTTTACATTTTCTTAGAATTTCATGATGAACAGACTAACAGAAATGTTCAAAAAACTTGGAAAAGTATTTTTCCCTTGGCTTTTATTGAAACTGCTGTCAGGCAACAAACTTGAATCTTCAAAACAACAGCTTTACAGAATAATGGGGGAAAAATAACTTAAAATGGAAGTCAATGTAAAATTATATTTTTGTATTATTTCTAAAAAGAAAGATTCATTTTTCACGTTTGACAATAATCTGACGGTTGTTTTTCACATTTTCTCAGAATGTTATGATGATACTGAATAGAAATTGAGTATTTGGAATTAAGTATTTTTACATTGACTTCCATTGAAAACTGCTGCCAGGCAACAATCTTGTATCTCCAAAATAACAGCTTTCGACTTTTCAGTGGAAGTCAATGTAAAAATATTTTTTTCCCAATCATTTTGGAGAATTTCTATTGGTCCATACATCATGAGATTTTCACACAATGTAAAGACAGCTGCTAGATTCATATCATGACAAAAAAAGTAATAACTGACAAAACTGAATGTTGCATATTGTATTTGTAATTTAAAAAACTTGTATCTCCAAAATATCAACTTCACAGGAGAAGAAATAAAACTTTTTTTCTTTTTTTTTTCAAAAATATTGTTTTTGATTTGGAGCATTTCTATTGGTACAGTTATTTTACAATTTGGACACAATGTAAAGAATAGAGAATCAGATTAGATCAAAAAGTGAAAAATGCCAAAAATGAAGATACAAGATTTTTGCATAACAGCAACGCTGTACCTGTATACATCGTTTAAGCTATTTGTTAATAGGTTGATTAATTATTTGTAGGCACAATGGCTCTCCGAATTGTCCTTCTGCTGAGCTTGGCTATCTCCCCTGCCTCATTACTGGTGAGTGAGCTGTAGTAAACATATGGACTCTATATTTCATATATCTGTTATGCAGTTGTATATAAGCTATTTTCTGTGTTTAATATGTAAACCTCTGTGCTCTTTTTTACCTCAGCCTCAACCAACAGTAATAGGTGAGCTTATCAGTATTAATTAATTTATTTTTTTGCTACAGATAACCTGTAATAGGTAAATATTTTTACTTTAGGACACTACCACACATTTTTACTAAGCTATGTTTTAAACTAAACATTTTCATTACTTACTTTTCCAAGTAATTCCACCATGTTACCAGTTAACCCTTGGTTCTGGATGCATTGGTCTGGGGGGGAAACAGTAATACAATGAGAAATGTTAGTAGGCCTCATTAGTTTGACAGGCCATTTATTTAAACTGGCATCTGGGGTAGGTTACAATCAGACTGGATGAGAAATATATAATGATAACCTTGTTAGCATGATAACCTTTTTGTCTTTGGTCATCTTTTCTTTTTAGACATTGATACTGATATCAAGGACATCCCTGAAATAAACCAAGGTAAACCTACTTTGCTGCCAAAAGCAGTCAAATTTATGCAGATGATCTATAAACAGGTTTCCCAAAAACAAGTCAAGAGGGCGTTGTTGTTTTGTTTGTTTGTTTGCTTGCTTTTTTGTTTATCAATATTTCTTGTGAACCATTTTCATATAGTGACAAATTATGTTTAATGTCTAGAACAGATTTAAACTGCCAGATTCAAATTAGATAAAATAATGAAATACAGCAAAAATGGAGATACAAGATTTGTGCATTACAGCGACGACATACCTGTATACACTGTTTAAGCTATTTGGAAAGCGACTATTTGTAGGATTCAGGATTTGAATAGGATCCTTCTGAGCTGACTCATCCTGGGGTCCACACACACACACACACAAAAAAAACATGACAACATTTTTTGTATTATTTCTACTTTTTTCCTATTTTCTCATTTTTGACTTTTTGGCAATAATAACCGGGCAGTTGTCTTTTACATTTTCTCAGAATTTCATGATTAATAGATCAGTGGAAATGCTTCAAAATAAAACTATGGTCAGGCAACAACCTTGTATCTCCAAAACAACAGCTTTCAACTTTTATTGTTCCATTCATCATGAGATTTTCACACAATGTAAAGACAGCTGCCAGATTCATATCATGTCAGAAAAAAGTAACAACTGCCAAAATTTAAATATAAGATATAAGAAATATATAAGAAATATAAGAAATATAAGATAGTCCTTTATTAGTCCCGCAGTGGGGAAATATACATATTGTCACTGTCATGTAAAAACAGACAATAACCAAACAGCCATATTCTTTCTCCCAAACATATTTACAATTTATAATACATTTACACTGATATACTATAATATTAGTAATATACAAAGGAAAATTTATAGGGCCATTTTTAGGTGCTTTTTCACATGTTTTTTAAAGCTATATAAATCTTTGATCACATTTTTATACCTAATGCATAATATAATCCTAACAGTTTTATTAAACATGCAGCATATTTCACATCACATATTTCTGCTTCATGTATGTATGGGGGTTGTATTTCATTAGGCATGGCTTATAATGCATAAAATATGTCAAATAAAACATATTACAATTATTATTGAGACTCACATCTCGAATGATTAGCTCTTAATCTTTTATGCCTTCGCTTTCTTTCTTTTATCTGTTAGATTATCTAACTTTTCTGAATGACACATGACAGCAGTCAGCAGAACCTCCTGTAATCAGTTATGGGAAAACCTGAATGGCCACATGAATGGCGTCTGGCTCTGAAACAGTGTACTTTCTTTTTTTTAATCTGAGGGCCTTTTCCCACAAGCTCAGACTATGTGAATATATTCAGTATAAAAACAAGCATATATATATAATATATATATTGTTTTATTAAATAATTTGTTTATAATAGAGGGAAGAGAAAGGTAAAAAAAACTTTGTTAGAGAGGTTTTATTATTAGCAATATACAAAGGGAAATCTTTAGGGCCATTCTTTAGGTGCTTTTTCACCCTCCATATATAGCTTGTTTACACTGTTTACATTGTATATCATTTGATTTTAGACTATATAAACCTTTGATCACATCTTTATCCCTAATGGATAATATAATCATAACAGTTTTATTAAACATGCAGCATATTTCTCATCACATATTTCTGCTTCATGTATGTATGGGGGTTGTATGTCATTAGGCATGGCTTATAATGCATAAAATTTGTCAAATAAAACATGGGATTATGGGATATTCATGCAAAATAAATATATACAATAGTCAACATACAACACACCACTTATCCACTCCTCCATCGTTCTTTCAGGTTTAAACCTTCTTGAAGGTGACATCATGGTGGTAAGTTCATCATACAAAATCTAATGGTACACAATATGGACAAAAGTATTGGGACATCTGCTCATTTTTATTATTTTTTCCTAAATCAAAGGTATAAAAAAGGAGTGTATCCTGCTTTTGTTGGAGTCACTGTCCAGGGATAGTAGAGACAGTGATGTCTCTAAGATGTCTTTCTACTATATTTTGCATAAGCATCGCTGTGAGGATTTGACTGCATTCAGCCACAATAGTGTTAGTGAGGTCAGGATGATCAGGATGACTTATATGGAGCCCCATAGACACAGTTCCACTGCTCCATAGCTCAATGCTGGAGGCTTAACACTTCTCTAGCCCTAGCCTGGCATTAGGAGGTGGGGTGCCAATAGGTTCATAGGTCTATGTCCTCCAGAGGGTCCTACTCAACTGGCAGTACTTCTCTGCAGGGACTAGGTTGGGTGCAACTTAAAGAAGCTGAATGCATTCATTAGAAGAGGTGTCCACAAACGCTATTTGGACATATAGTGTATTTTTCTTTCATATTCAAATATAGTCTTATGACTCTGTACAAAAACTAAGGGCTAATATTTAACCTGTTACAAACTAGGACAAGACACAAAAGAGTGCGACTTTGAATCTCCAGAGCCGGTGGAATGGGACTGTCCCTTACGTGTTGAATAACAGCCTCAGTAAGAACATGACTTCTTCTATTCTCGTCACTTCCAGATGTTAGCAGAGCTCATTCACTGCAGCTTCTTCTTCTTCTTTTTTAATGATTCGTCAGGCATGAACGACAAAGGGGTTATTTTGAAAGCCTTCGAGCAGATGAGACTGAAAGCATGTGTCGACTTTAAGCCCCGGACAACAGAAGAAGACTACGTCTCTGTGGAATCGCTAACCGGGTACAGTGAGCTCTAAACGTCTCTGCACTAGGTTCTCCTTTATTGCACTTCTTAAAGAGTATTACAAGTCTTAAACCACAAGTGCTGGCTGACTTTTGAGACTCACATCTCAAATGATTAGCTCTTAATCTTTTTTGCTTTCACTTTCTTTCTTTTATCTGTTAGATTCTCTAACTTTTCTGAATGCACATGAAACTTGACAGCTGTCAGGAGAACCTACAGTAATCAGTTAAGGGAAATCCTGAATAGCCACATACTGCCGCGTCTGGCTCTGAAACAGTGTACTTTTTATTTTTTTAATCTGAGGGCCTTTTCCCACAAGCTCAGACTATGTGAATATATTCAGTATTAAAACCAGCAGATATAAATAAATATATATTTATATAAATATATATGTATATATATTTTTATTATTTGTTTATAATAGAGTGAAGAGAAAGTAAAAAAAAAACAACTGGTGTTCTGTTAGAGAGGTGACGGCACTGCTGCGTGACTCTGTACCACTTTCAGTATCTCAATGTGCCACCGAGCAGCATTTTGACAGTACTGCCAAGCACACCATGCTCCTTGGGCAATGCTTATCCTTGAGCGACATGATTCCCATCTAAGTTGCTCTGGATAAGAGCATCAAATGTAGCCGATACTAGCGGTAAAAAGTACCACAGCCTTTCTGCACACTGTTGCTTCTGTTGACTTCTATGACCACAGTTTCTGAATCTTCTCAAGGGGGCTTCCATTGTGCAAATGTGCTCTGTCTCTCTCTCTCTCTCTCTCTCTCTCTCACACACACACACACACACGCAAGGCATCGCAAACTGGTTTTATCAATACAATGAGTGAGTGTAGTCATTGGCCTTTCAAAGGAACTGAATGTGGCAGAACGGGACAGGATGCTTTCGGTAAGCAATTGTGTTGGCATGAAGAGGGTTTCCAGGAACTTGCCAAGAATAACAGATCCCCTCTGGCCATCTTGTAGCATCCTTTTGGCCTTTAGAACTGCAGAGATTTGCCTGGTCAGGGTTTCTACAAGATGCTGGATGTTGCAGATTGATTCCCCATGAATGTCCATCAACATGGTGCCAAAACAAACCCGGATTCTATCAGCCGGGCCACTCCTACCACATACCACCATCAGAGCCCTTCAGTGAAAACTGCTGAGAACTCTACTCAGAGTTAAAGCACTAAAGCACTTCCATGGATGTCTGGAAGACTTTTCATGCAACTTGTTATTTCACTGTGTTTCCAGGTGCTGGTCATTTATTGGGAGGGTTGGTGGGAAGCAGCAGCTCTCTATCGGAGAAGGGTGTGGATACATTGCCATTGTGGAGCACGAGTTTCTTCACTGTCTGGGCTTCTTCCATGAACAGAGCCGATACGATCGGGACGACTACGTGACAATCATTGCAGAAAACATCATTGCAGGTAATTGCCCTGTTCCTGAAGCCTTTTAACCTACCCCTTAACCCTACTCATGAATAAGAGTATGCCTAACTATTTAATGCAAGCTGAATGACCTTTTTTATGTAAGCTTGCGCAAATGTGAATGTACATCACAAATGTGTGTGTGTGTGTGTGTGTGTGTGTGTTTGTGTGTGTGTGTGTGTGTGTGTGGGTGTGTGTGTGTGTGTGTACTTTTTCAGCGAATAGGTTTAACTTTGATAAGGCGAGTCAGGAGACAAGCACCATACAGGGAACTCCGTATGACTACATGTCTGTTATGCACTATGGACAAGACGCTTTTTCCAACGGAAATGGAAACACCATCATCACCAAAAACACTAAGTTTCAAGATGTGATTGGCCAGAGCAATGACATGAGCCCTACAGACACATTCGAGCTCAATAAGCTCTATAATTGCAGTATGTACCGTTAAGGATATGTATTTTGTAGTAACCGTGCACATATACTAACTATAAGATACTTATTTTCTCATTATTTTGAGATTCTAAGTCATTATTATGAGATACCACATTTGAGTATTTTGAGATAGTAGGTTGTTATTGTGAGATACTAAATCATTATTTTGAGATACCACATTTGAGTATTTTGAGATAGTAAGTTGTTATTGTGAGATACTAAATCATTATTTTGAGATACCACATTTGAGTATTTTGAGATAGTAAGTTGTTATTGTGAGATACTCGCATAACTCATTGTTTTGCAGGACTGTCTCATTATTTTCAGACACTATCTGGAATACTATTAGTTTTGAGGCACTAATGTGTTATTGTGAGATAATATTTTAAGATATTGTCATTTCTCTGATACCAAGTTATTATTTTGAGATACTGAGTCATCATTTTGAGATACCACATTTGAGTATTTTGAGATAGTAAGTTATTACTTTGAGATACCAGGTCATTGTTTTGCGAGACTGTCTCATTATTTTTAGACTATCAGGATACTATTAGTTTTGGGGCACTAAGGTGTTATTGTGAGATATTATTTTGGGATGATATCTGAATGACTAAGTCATTATTTTAAGATACTAAGTAATTTACATATATACATTTTCTTAATATTCTGAGATGATTTCTCAAGAAACTTTACTTGAAGTGACAGGAATAGTCTTTCACAGCTCTTAAAGTTGATGGGTTGGGTAAAGAAAAAAGGAGCAAGCGCAAGGATCCAATCCCCTTTAAGAAGAGCCAGTTTGTGGCTAGACAAGTGGTTCAGGGAATAAAAATGAAGATCAAATATCCATATATTTCATTATGTTTAACAGTATGTTTAAAGATGTCATAGGGTGTCCTAATTTGTACATGACTCTGTATTAGAGGTGACAGGTTTGAATACGTCTTGACATGTTCTTGTAAAAAATGTGTACTCTGTAAACCTCTGGCTGTGCTTTCCAAACTAGTCATTGTTGGGAGGTACAGCATGGGGAACTCAGCTTTTCCGAACTCGATTCGAGGCTGGGCTAATATTTTAAAAAATATTGAAAAATATTTTTTTCTGATTCATTACAGCTAAATCCCTCTCCTTTCTGGACCGCTGTAGCTTTGAAAACAGCATGTGTCAGATGGCTAACTGCTCTTCTACTGCTAATGGGTGGCAGATGGCGAGCAATGTATCCGGAGGCCCATTTAGTGACCATTCCAACCTGCTGTCCATAGGTAACATTTCCAGTTGTGGAGGGAAACTTTGGATGTTTAAAAACAATGGCTTTAGGTGTTCTCATGCCAATGTGAATGTTCTTAACCCACTTAACCCATATGTTTCTGTCATTTTTTAGGTGATCCTGCTGTGTATAAGAACAACACTGTATCAGGTATACCTATTTCATTCAGCTTGCCTTTGCGGGAGATACAAAATTGGTCTATTATAGTCCATGCTTCTACATTGGGTTTCATTGGTCAAGACAAAACACTTAGATTAGTTTGTAATAACACTTAGATACAGAGAACATCCCAATGTGGTGCCAGTATGGTTAGCCCAACGAGGAGCCTGAAAATTCTTTCCATGGGTTGGCCCTATATATGGACACCCACCAGCTTCAGTGATGGGACCAGGATGGCTTAAACATGGGTCCCATCTGGGTTGTTTACTGCATATGGGGCCTTGATGGGACCAATGTGAGATTAAGGTGTGCTGTAACAATGGAAGTCCAACTGGGTCCCAGTAACAACACATGTGCAAACCCACTCAAAGCCCATGCCCACATGGAACTCACCTAGCTCACATTCCACCCATGTGTGCCCAATATGAGTTACATGTTGGCTGGGCAGGATGACAAGCTCAAAGACCAGCTTGGTCACATTGGTCATTGGAGCTCACAGGTCCAGAGCATGGCTGAAATGCTGGTGTCCTCAAGCCTGTCCAGAGCAAGCCAATGGTGACGAAGACCAGAAAACACTCCCGAGAAACCTGGGAAGGAGCCATGGCTCAGACAAGGTCTTTATTCACCATTTGTGTTAGACACAGATGGAACAGATGGACACATACCTGTGTATAGAGAATGGTGGGAGCAGAGAAGGTAAAGGCCTTGATCAAGGGTCCCACATTGGCAGCTTGCTGAGCCCGGGAATCGAACCCACAACACTGTACTCGGCACTCTGGTATGCCTCATAGATTTGCCGATTATAAAACACTCTATAACTAATCAGGCATTGGCACAGTTCATTGTACCAGGCTTGGGCTTTGGGGCTTGGGCTTTGGGGGTGGGGAAAGGGAGGGGGCATCTTATGAACACCACCATAAGACATAAGACAGTCCCTTAGCTACAACCTTGACAGTGCTTGTTGGGCTGGGGGGTGTTGTGTTCTCCACAGAGCCGTCTTCCTTCATGCACTTCAGCACAAAGACTGGACAGACAGGATACTCAGGCCGACTGGAGAGCAGGGAGATAACCCCTCGACAAAGCTGCCACGTCCAATGCCTGGAGTTCTTCTACTATCACAGTGGGAATGAGACTGATCAGCTCAACATCTGGATCAGAGAGTACCAGAATAATAGTGACACCGTAGGAAACCTCAGGCTTATGGACCAGATCACAGGTGAGTTTCTGATTCTTTGGCCCATTTACATGGAGTTGGGTTTCGCAACGGTATTTCTTCCCTCTGAATAGACCTGGTTCAGAGGACTGCTTAGCAGATGGGCTACAGTCAGTAACTGCACACCTTTCTAGTGGATGTAACTGATAAGGTGGCCAATCAGAAAGCAGATAACTAACAAGATAAAAACTAATAAACTGGAAAATTGCACATTTTTTTCAATAATGTTTTTTCAGGACCTCCCACTGATCGCTGGCAGCTCCGCCTCGTGCCACTGGATGCGAGTAAGACGTTCCTGGTGGAATTTGAGGCACGCAAAGGGGCCGGAAATTCTAAAGGGGGCTTCTCGGTCGATGATATCAACCTGTCAGAGTCAGAGTGCCCTCATAACGTATGGCAGATCGAGAACTTCATGGAGATTTGGAACACCTCCACACTCGGCTCCAACATGTACAGCCCGCTGTATTACTCACCCGAAGGCTACCGCTATCAGCTAATTCTGCAGCTGAATTCTAACTACTTTTCCATCTTCGTGCGTCTGGTGTCTGGCGTCTATGATGACCGTCTACAGTGGCCTTGCCCATGGAGACAAGTAACTTTCATGGTGCTGGAACAGAACCCTGACATCAGAAATCGCACATCAAAACAAGCAAGCATTACAACTAACCCAACTCAAATAACTGGTGAGACCTTGCAGATATGAACTTCACATCTTTACAATCTATTGTTTACTGCAAAAGCTTTTTATGGAAATACTTTATTTGTGTCTTAAAGATGTATGTTACATGAAGTAGATCTAATATGTTACTACTATTAGGCCTAGTCTTACCCAAAACTCTAACCTTTATCAAAGCCCTAGTCCTATCCTTAACCTCAATCCAAAACATAATCCTAACCATCATCCTGGTCCGAATCTTGACCCTTTCCTTAACCTCACTCCAAAATCTAATCCCAGCCCTCATCCTGGTCCTAATCTTGACCCTTTCCTTAACCTCACTCCAAAATCTAATCCCAACCCTTATCCTGGTCCTAATCTTGACCCTTTTCTTAACCTAAGTCCAAAACCTAATCCTAACCTAATCCAATATTTTGGCTCCAATCCTAACCTTAACCTCTACTCAAAATCTAGTCCTAACCCTCACCATTGCCCTAATCCTTTCCCTAACACCAATCCAAATCCTAATCCTAACCATCCTAATCCATCATCCTGACCATAGTACAAACCTTAACCCAATTTCTAATTCTACCCCTCACCCTGACCTCCTTAATCTCATTAATTCCCCTCAGTCCAAATTCTAATCCTGGTCTTAATCTTGACCCTATCCTTAACTTCAGTCCAAAACCTAATCCTGGTCTTAATCTTGACCCTATCCTTAACTTCAGTCCAAAACCTAATACTGGTCTTAATCTTGACCATATCCTTAACCTCAACCCAAAACCCAATCCTAACCATTCTAATCCATCATCCTGACCATAGTACTGACCTTAACCCAAATCCTAATTCTACCCCTCACCCTGGCCCCCTTAATCTCTTTAATTCCCCTCAGTCCAAATCCTAATTCTGGTCTTAATCTTGACCCTATCCTTAACTTCAGTCCAAAACCTAATCCTGGTCTTAATCTTGACCCTATCCTTAACTTCAGTCCAAAACCTAATCCTGGTCTTAATCTTGACCCTATCCTTAACTTCAGTCCAAAACCTAATCCTGGTCTTAATCTTGATCATATCCTTAATCTCAACCCAAAACCCAATCCTAACCATCCTAATCCATCTTCCTGACCTTAGTACTAACCTTAACCCAAATCCTAATTCAACCCCTCACCCTGGTCCCCTTTCTTATTTAATCTCATTAATCCCAGCCCCCTTCATCTAATTCAGTTGGGCTCCAGTTCCAGATGTTGAGATGGTCTGTATTAGAGCTGTTAGGTGATGTGATCTGAGCTCAGACAGCTTGTTTTATTTCTGCAGTTCATTGAAAGTCTCTTGGGTCTCCTTACTGGATAGCACATTACTAACTTCACCCTGTCACGTCATTTTGGGATGCGGTACTGATGCGTCTCTTACACTTCCTCATTTCATTGTAGCTGGAAAGTATCAGTGGGGCCGGCCCAGTGAAGCCGCACTCATCAATAACGAGACTGTGAATGTGACTGCATGGAGTTACATCTCATTCGTTGAAAAAGCTCGGCTTGGTGACAGGGAGTTTGTCAAAGGCGGCGCTCTCATCGTTCTCGTCAGCATGCAAGGTGGGCCTCCATATTACCTTCTAACATATCATCATTCAAAGGTGTAGAGCTCAACGTAGTATTGTTCAAAAGTGTGAAAGTGTGTTTTTGCCTGTACAAACTCTACATAATATTCTGATCAATGCCTAGAGGTGATCAATATGTTAATTCTAGAAGAACTTGCTTACTGACTTTCTGCACCAACATAACAGTACTGAGATTTCCCCTTTAAAGGGATCTGTGACCCTTCCTCAATACAGAATCTCTCCAGATTCAGATTTCGGACATCCAGTTCAGGCCTGTCTTCCTTTCGAAGTCAAACTCCACCTTTGAGGATTTGTTCCAGGAAGCTCTGTTTTGTCTCACCTGACCACCCAACCCAGTTCCAGTCAAAGTTCCAATAGCATCAAGTGAACTGAATGGATTTTCTCCTTTCCTGTGGCCTTTAGCAGACACTCTTATTGACTTCCAAAAAGTGCTTCGCTGTTCACGCTAAAAATATCCTTAGCTAGTTTGTATAGGATAGGATCCAAAAGATACCTCGAGAAGCTAGATGCTGGCAAATACAAAAGTCAGTGTGGATACTTAGACACTTACTGAATGTCAAACAAATCAAGTAAGACATGCATAGGCCCCATTAATCGATATTAGACTGGGCCCCACCCCCACCCCACTGGCCACGACATATGGTGGAATTCCATTGCTTCATTCGATACCCTAATTACACCAGTTTACTCATTTAGTGTGAATAGCTGCTTAAAACTTTGCCTGCAGTGATTAAATGTTGGCTAACAGAGGAGTGAAATGTAAAACCCTCAGGTTGTGAGAAGATATTAAATAACTAATGTTTGCATGTTTGACTGTGGACTAAGCAGTGCACTGCTCGCAATTACAATTCATTGTTTTGAGGGCGGACTGAACCTGAACTTTCAAATAGAAGGAGGAAGGACAATCAGGCAAGAGAGCTGGACAGAGCAGCACTGGACATTTCTAGATTTGAAGCGAGGGTGGAGCTCCACTTTCTTGAACTCTTGAAGATATAAGCTTTCAGCACTGTTTAACTGGTGTTGGCAGCTTTATCTCCTTAAACCTACTAACCTGTTTTAGACACTTGGTCCCATTTAGTATGTTCTAGAAGGTCCATTAAGTCCTGTTTTAAGTTGTGTGGTGGGCTTGCACTGGACATTGGACTTGTTGTTCCAGCACATCCCAGAGTCTCAGGTCACACTCAGGTCTTCAAGCCTAGCTCATCCAACACATGAACTGCAAGAGCGACCGTCGTGTCACGGTCACTAGCACAAATCACCCGACTTTGGCTTGGCTCTTTTGTTTACAAGATAATCAATGTTTTGGCTCATCAGTGTAAATATGTGTCTCTGTGTGTTTGTGGGTGGTGTGTATGGTCAGATATCTCATCACTGCAGCAGAATAACTCCTTGCCCTGCCCCAGTGTAGCGGTGAAGAACTTCAATGTCTCTCAGGATGCTCAACCCAAGGCCTGCATACCAAGGTGAATGCCCACTTAAGCTACAACCATTTAAGCGTAACTGCCCATCAATGTGTACATGTACCATGTCCTTGGCTAGCAGGCAGTATATTGAGCCCTTAAAATATTAGGGCCTTTGGTGACAGTGTGTAAAGTAGGGCTGCATGATATTGGGAGTAAAAAAACTGACATTATATATTATATAGACAGAAATCTGCAACATACTTACACCAGGTTTCACCAGGAGCCAGTGATCGATAGGGCTGTGTATTAATGGCAAGAACCTGGTGATATGATACAAGGGTTACAATTCAATTGCAATTTCTACTTGCAATCAGATGCAATTCCAGTCTTTGCAGGTATTGCAAAACATAGTATCGCAATACTGCAATATATCGTAAATATCATGATACTTCAATTTCCACATCATGATATTAATAATGCACTCTGTGTATCTGAAATTGGAGTAAAATGAACTTTATTGAGCAGATATCTGCAGATCTGCCTCAGGGATTCATGTTTGAGTGTTACCACAGTCAAACTGTAAGGCTTAGCTGAAGGTTTCCCATCAAGTACACCCCATCAATGTTAACATTATTAGGGGCATTCAGTTCATTTAGTTTGCTTTAATATTTACAGAAGCAGCTGCTAGCATAATGTTAACCAAAGTTCTGTAAATGTTTTCTGGTATCTGGGGCGATATTCGTCTTGCCCGAGGCTCTCGGCTACTGTACGTGATGATTGACGGGGTTCTCAAATTTGCTGTAATGTAATGTGAGCGTCCAACAACTTCAGCTTGTAGCATTGTGTACAAACACCTGCAGCTGAGTGCTGCAGGGAAGTGGGTTGAAAACTAGCATTAGCATTTCTGACTCTTTCATCATAATCACCATTCTGAAAAGCTTTTAAGCATTTAGTGGCTTTAAGGCTTCTGGGAGCTTTTCTTTTTGAATTACCAGGACAGGCACCTGCTAATGCTGTCACCATTATTTTTAAGGATTAGCAAAACACACACTGCTATCCAACAATGAAAAGATCGGACTGAATAAGTTATAAATAAAGTAGTTTTCAATCAAATAAAACTTGGTTGCAGATAATTAGTCAAAGTTAATTAAGTGGATGTTTCCAAACTGAATCTGTCTCATAAATGTGACTCTGTCGAGAATGTGGTTTGAAATAATCTAAAATAATATAATAAAACAAAATTGTTGTATTGGGTGGTCAGTCAAATGGTAATATCCAGGCCTATGATTTTTGTCTGACTTTCAAGGTAAACACAAGTTCTTTGTGAAACATTTTAACACACGGCAACAAATAGTTGATTTTTCCCTACTTTTTTTTTGGCAGACTTTCTTCAACATCTCCTACAACCATGGCGTCAACGACCGGGTACGCATATTCCCACTGGGCTTTTCTAATAATGATAAACACAAAGTAAAAACCTTTTAAAAAGTTGGGATGTTGTGCATTGTAAACAACGATAGACGTCTATAGTTTAAATAAATTACAAATGTAATGCAGTATTACCTTCCATTTGAATAACTTATTAAAACTACAACTAAAAAATCTGAAAAAAAAAACAAAAAACAAACATAAAACAGCAGGCAGGAAGCTCTTCTAAGCAGCAGGCATGGGTTTTGAAAGTAAAGCTAATTGATGCCTCACATCAGGGAATAAGGGTAAGAAGATTTCAGAACTTTTCCAGCAATGACAGTTAGGGGGAACTGTAGAGGCTTGTATGCCAACTAGAAGGGTAGAATTGATGGAAGTAGTTTATTGATGATGTAGGAAAATTAGATGGATGGATGAATTAGTGTAAGTAGTTTATGGATGCTGTAGGAAATTTAGATGGATGGATGAATTGATGGAAGTACTTTATTGATGCTGTAGGAAAATTAGATGGATGGATGAATTGATGGAAGTACTTTATTGATGCTGTAGGAAAATTAGATGGATGGATGAATTGATGGAAGTACTTTATTGATGCTGTAGGAAAATTAGATGGATGGATGAATTGATGGAAGTACTTTATTGATGCTGTAGGAAAATTAGATGGATGGATGAATTGATGGAAGTACTTTATTGATGCTGAGGGAAATTTGGATGGATTGATGAATTGATGGAAGTAGTTTATTGATGCTGTAGGAAATTTAGATGGATGGATGGATGAATTGATGGAAGTAGTTTATTGATGCTGTAGAAAATTTAGATGGATGGATGGATGAATTGATGGAAGTAGTTTATTGATGGTGTAGGAAATTTGGATGGATGGATGAATTGATGGAAGTAGTTTATTGATGCTGTAGAAAATTTAGATGGATGGATGGATGAATTGATGGAAGTAGTTTATTGATGGTGTAGGGAATTTGGATGGATGGATGAATTGATGGAAGTAGTTTATTGATGCTGAGGGAAATTGCAGAACATCTAGAGAAGCTAGAGGCTTTTTGGAATCAAGTGCTGTAGACTGATGAAGTAAAAACAGAACTCTTTGGCCACAGTTCCCAAAGGCATGTTTTTTGGGGAAAAGAAGCTGTGTTTCATGAAAACATCACTCTACCAACTGTTAAGCGTGGAGGTGGATCTATGGTGCATTGGGGTTGTGTGGCAGCCAGTGGAAGGAAACGGTTGCATGGGTAGAGAAGAATGGATTTTAATTTTAATGGTTGAAAACTAGCATTAGCATTTCTGACTCTTTCATCATAATCACCATTCTGAAAAGCTTTTAAGCATTTAGTGGCTTTAAGGCTTCTGGGAGCTTTTCTTTTTGAATTACCAGGACAGGCACCTGCTAATGCTGTCACCATTATTTTTAAGGATTAGCAAAACACACACTGCTATCCAACAATGAAAAGATTGGACTGAATAAGTTATAAATAAAGTAGTTTTCAATCAAATAAAACTTGGTTGCAGATAATTAGTCAAAGTTAATTAAGTGGATGTTTCCAAACTGAATCTGTCTCATAAATGTGACTCTGTCGAGAATGTGGTTTGAAATAATCTAAAATAATATAATAAAACAAAATTGTTGTATTGGGTGGTCAGTCAAATGGTAATATCCAGGCCTATGATTTTTGTCTGACTTTCAAGGTAAACACAAGTTCTTTGTGAAACATTTTAACACACGGCAACAAATAGTTGATTTTTCCCTACTTTTTTTTTGGCAGACTTTCTTCAACATCTCCTACAACCATGGCGTCAACGACCGGGTACGCATATTCCCACTGGGCTTTTCTAATAATGATAAACACAAAGTAAAAACCTTTTAAAAAGTTGGGATGTTGTGCATTGTAAACAACGATAGACGTCTATAGTTTAAATAAATTACAAATGTAATGCAGTATTACCTTCCATTTGAATAACTTATTAAAACTACAACTAAAAAATCTGAAAAAAAAAACAAAAAACAAACATAAAACAGCAGGCAGGAAGCTCTTCTAAGCAGCAGGCATGGGTTTTGAAAGTAAAGCTAATTGATGCCTCACATCAGGGAATAAGGGTAAGAAGATTTCAGAACTTTTCCAGCAATGACAGTTAGGGGGAACTGTAGAGGCTTGTATGCCAACTAGAAGGGTAGAATTGATGGAAGTAGTTTATTGATGATGTAGGAAAATTAGATGGATGGATGAATTAGTGTAAGTAGTTTATGGATGCTGTAGGAAATTTAGATGGATGGATGAATTGATGGAAGTACTTTATTGATGCTGTAGGAAAATTAGATGGATGGATGAATTGATGGAAGTACTTTATTGATGCTGTAGGAAAATTAGATGGATGGATGAATTGATGGAAGTACTTTATTGATGCTGTAGGAAAATTAGATAGATGGATGTATTGATGGAAGTACTTTATTGATGCTGAGGGAAATTTGGATGGATTGATGAATTGATGGAAGTAGTTTATTGATGCTGTAGGAAATTTAGATGGATGGATGGATGAATTGATGGAAGTAGTTTATTGATGCTGTAGAAAATTTAGATGGATGGATGGATGAATTGATGGAAGTAGTTTATTGATGGTGTAGGAAATTTGGATGGATGGATGAATTGATGGAAGTAGTTTATTGATGCTGTAGAAAATTTAGATGGATGGATGGATGAATTGATGGAAGTAGTTTATTGATGGTGTAGGGAATTTGGATGGATGGATGAATTGATGGAAGTAGTTTATTGATGCTGAGGGAAATTGCAGAACATCTAGAGAAGCTAGAGGCTTTTTGGAATCAAGTGCTGTAGACTGATGAAGTAAAAACAGAACTCTTTGGCCACAGTTCCCAAAGGCATGTTTTTTGGGGAAAAGAAGCTGTGTTTCATGAAAACATCACTCTACCAACTGTTAAGCGTGGAGGTGGATCTATGGTGCATTGGGGTTGTGTGGCAGCCAGTGGAAGGAAACGGTTGCATGGGTAGAGAAGAATGGATTTTAATAAAGATCAGCAGACACAGTCAGGGGGAAACTGAAGCTGAAAAGAGGCCAGCTTCTATAACAGGACAATGACCCAGTCTATTGAGTTAGTAGGGCATCCCAACTTCCCCCTCATGTTCTTATTTCTCTGTGTTTCTTCTCTTTCAGGGAAGGTGTTATTGTGCATCCCTCTATTGCCCTGCTGCTGGCTTTGGCTCTTCTGGTAGCGAACTAGCAGTCAAATCTGCTCGGTCAGCAGTGTGCCACTTTAAAACCTTTATTGCTTTATCACTGACAACCCAATCAAGCTATCACCTAGCATCATTAAATTAATTAATAAATAAGACGGTTCTGATTGTTTTATCTGATCTTATGATTGTAAATCTGTAAGAAATACATGATATTATTTTGTTGAAGATTTAGCCCGGTGCTGGGCTTAATGCACAAATAAAAAAATAAATAATAGCAAACAAATAAACAGTACATTTCCTTTCTGGAAATTTGGTAAATACTATGCTCCAGGGTTCCTTTTGGTGCAATTTTAGGAAAACTGATATCAGAACACGTTGTAACTGTAAGGGGTCAGTGTCTGCCGCCACCTACCAGCAGAGGGCGCGGCACGAGGCACTTTTACCCAAGGAAACTCCAGTCCCCAGAGATCCTAGGGGGAATCAGTGCCAAACAGACACACCTGGTGGTCACAGCATTTAAGGCTGTGACAAACAGCACTTCTCTGTCACACCTTTGTAGAGGGGTGACCGGTATGGTACACAGAAAGACAGAAAGACATTTGAAAACAGAAACAAGAGAGGTTCAAAGGGAAAAGAAGATAACAGGGTTGTAAAAGAAAGGAAGAAAAAGTTTGAAAATAGAAACGAGAGATTCAAAGGAAAAGATAACGGGGTTGTAAAAGAAAGAAAGAAGTTTGAAAATAGAAACAAGAGAGGTTCAAAGGAAAAGATAACGGGGTTGTAAAAGAAAGAAAGAAGTTTGAAAAGAGAAACAAGAGAGGTTCAAAGGGAAGAGAAGATAACAGAAACCTTTGATCTTTTGTTTAATTGTTTAAAGGGCTGTTTCAGTTAGTTCCCTCTCCATAGAGTCTGGAACTGTCCTAAGCCTGAGCCATGCCATCTTGGCGTCTCCTTTGTTTGGTTTTCCCGCCTTTTTATTTCGTTGTTTTAAGGGGTGCAACTCCACCAATTGCCTGTGTTTGCTGGTGGCGCAGTGGTAAGGTGTTGGACTTCTATTGCCAGGGTGGAGGATGCAACTGTTTTCTCCCACAGTACACAAAAGCACCCACAGTCCCATTAGCCACATCCTTACATCACACATTAAGGCCCTACACTTTGGTCCGCTCTCTGACCGCCCTGTAACAGTAACGGCGCCATCTAGTGCTCTGATGCGGTGATGATATGGGTTTAAAGTGACTCGTACAGTTTTTATAATTGTAGCGAGTAACGATGCAGCACATAAACAAACAATGTAACCGAGTAAAAGTATTAAACTCATCCAAAATATGCAGTGAAGTAAAAGTGGAAGTAGGTGATAACTAAGGTCCTACACTTTGGTCCGCTCTCTGACCGCCCTGTAACAGTAACAGCTTGGATATTGTGATGCTTTGAGAAAAAATGTCCTGATGTTGGATCAGCTAGTTCTCAGCTATGTTCTTTCCACTGATGAACCAAGTAGAGGAGCTACTGGTTTAACCACAACTGAGTCTGAGAACCCAGTTAATGCAGTTTACTCAGTCCATCCATTTTCACAGCCTCATAAGTAAGCCCAGTGTTGTAAGTGGACCCAATAAACCAGTGGTTCTAAGGATTTTAAGAGTCAATCAAAATGAAGCAGATCCATGGTCAGGTGTGCATACTGGTGGGCAGACATGTCTGAAGTACTAGAGACCCAGACTTGAGTAAAAGTACTCAAGGACTTGAGTAGAAGTGTTCTTTAAGCGGAAGTATTGCAAGTAGTTTATTCTAAAAATGTACTACTTAAGTACTGAAAGTACAAGTACTAGGTTCTGTAATTATTTAAATGCTCAGATTGCTTGAGGCAGGTCACAGTTCCTCTGGCTGTAGTAGAAGGACAGGACTGTAGAAGACAGCGTTCATGAACACGAGTCTTCAGTTCACTCTCTAAACAAACTCGCCCAAAAGAGAGAGAGAGAGCTGAGCAGACCTGACTCGACCTGCATCATACAAGAGCTTCATCTGTACAACCAGTGAGGAGAGCAGCTCAAACCCCTGAGCTTCACTACAGCTGAAAGATCTCCGGCCGTTCAGACACATACGAGTATTTGAAGGAGGTGAAGATGGCGGAGTTTCTTCTGATGGTTCTTCTTTTTCCATCTGGAGATAAACTAACAGAGCTCTAGCGTTAGTGTCCTCACTGCAGCAGCGGAGTGAGAGGAAGAATGGCAGCATGCTCAATTACGGCTCCATCGCCCGTTCTGCTCAATGTTGAGGCGGCTTAATCGAACCTGCTGACAGCGCCATCTAGTGCTCTGGCGCGGTGATGATATGGGTTTAAAATGATTTGCACAATTTTTATAGCTGTAGCGAGTAACGATGCAGCACATAAACAAACAATGTAACCGAGTAAAAGTATTAAACTCATCCAAAATATGCAGTGAAGTAAAAGTGGAAGTAGGTGATAACTAATCCTCCAGTACATACAGATACAGTATTTTAGTACTTAAGTACAGCAGTGAAATAGTTCTACTTCCTCACTATACATCTCTGCTGGTGGGGCTATTCTTTGGTAATGGTGTAATAGTGTTTAATAAAAGATTCAGCCTGCTGGCGGACCACTGACTTTTTATTACATTAGGGACATGTAAGATCTAATGTTGAATTTGGCTTGTCCAAGTCCAAACACGGGTCGATGCATCATTCAACTGAAAAACCAAACAAACCTGTCCGAGAGGGACAGCAGAAACTTTTAGAAGTGGACAAACCAGCAATCTTGTACCACAGAAGACGACTCTGAGATCTGTATCATTGTCAAAGCCTACAGCCTAAATGTGAATGAAAAGTCAGGTCAGACAGATAAAAAATAAATAAATAAATAAAACCACTAAAAAAAACATGCCTGCCCCAAAACCAAGATTAACTTGAGAATGGAGAATGATGGGAATGGTTCCAGATCTGAAGCAAAATCACATCATCTGTCAAACATGGCGGAGGCACTATAATGGTATGGGCATCTATGCCAATAGATCCGGTCACTGGGGTTTATTGATGTTGTTACAGTTGATTGAAGTAGCAGGACTGTGTGTGTGTGTGTGTGTGTGTGTGTGTGTGTGTGTGTGTGTGTGTGTGTGTGTGTGTGTGTGTGTGTGTGTGTGTGTGTGTGGAGCTAAACCTCTATTATTAAACCTCTTTATGCTCAGATTCAATAAAATACTGCAAAACCGATAGGACAGCCAACCTGGCATAGATTTTCAATTAGTGGACTTCTGACGTGACTCAATTTTGGGAGAAGGACCACGCCCTGAACTCCTCTTCCATAGCCCTATATACCCCCCCATACCATGTTTGTACTGAAGCCCTTAAATTAAAGCTGCAACTGAGGTGGTGTACAAAGGCAAAAGCACAAAAATTGCATCACTGTCCAAATACTTATGGACTTGATGGTGTCTTGGGTGACATTATTGTGGTAATTAGCTAACGGCCTGGCTAAGACACACTGTTCGACTGCCTTAAGTACACAGTAGCTGCAGCAGCTGTAGCGACAGATGGCTAACCCTCAACCACGTCTAGAACCCATGGACTTCACAGAAAGCCCCAAACTTGAGATGCTTTGCCTGCAGCCGCCTTCAGTTGCTGCTTGTTTTGTGGCAAAATTGAATGCTGAATGGACCAATAGAAATACTCCAAAATGGAAGGTTTTTGTGGTGATGCATACTTAATAATACTTAATAATTTACTCCATTTATTTAGGCCTCATTTCATAATTTTATTGTTATTAAATACATTTTTGGTTATGGTTTATTATTATTATTATTATTATTATTATTATTATACTAATACAGGGTTTCACAGCACAACCAAAACACTGTTTGGCTATGGTTCCGGTGCAGAATAGGGCAGTAGAGCAAGGACAATGGACAAAACCAGAGACAGGGTGCCTAGACAAAAAGATAAATAAATATAAAATATACAAATATGTGTATGACGTCTGGGTGATTACGGTCCAGACTCACTGTCCAATGAAAGACACAAGCTTATCTGAAGTGGTTTAGAGCGCTTCTATTGGTTCATTCATCCAGAGTCATTTACACAGTGTACAGAAGCAGCTACAGGGTTCGAACTAAACTACAAAACAGCCCAAAAATGGAGATACGTGGTTTTCATTGGACAGCGGTGATGGATGGATGTGTAAATGAAGGGTTAAACCGGGAGTTCAGTAGTGTGTGCTGAGGTAGACCAGACTGGTGTTGAGAACGGCATCATGTATGTAAACCAGGCCTACAGGTAGTACAGTAATGGGTATAGCAGCCAGTGCTCAGGTGAGCGAACCGTACACAGCTCATGTCCTGAGAGGGAGAATATGGACTCAAGATCCGATCTGAAGATTTTTTTCAATCACCTAGATCAAACCCAGGGTCAGACATGGGCTCCGAGGGGCTCAGCAGACTTTGACACCATGGCTGATTCTACAGGCCCAGTGACCGCTAGTTCATGCTGCTTCGCCATCAGCAGCCGGAGCCAGAGGGAGCACAATCAGCCATGCTCTCTCTTGGTGGGTAGATGGCAGGGTGGGTCTTGGTGGGTCATGCTTGAAGGTGCACAAATTTTCTGCAAGCAGGGGGACAGTCATGTTGTACTTGGCAATGGGCTTATAGGCTTGTTCTCCCCCTCCTAGTGTCATTGGGCTTTGCTGGTGATGGGGTCTGTGAGTCCCTCAGCTAAAAAAAAAAAATGGTTTATTATTAAATAAATTAAAAAATCTTAATATTCACTTAGATCATGTGACATTCGTCAGTCTTGAGCAAGGTTTAAGGCTTATTTAAGGGCTGGGGTTGTTGTTGTTATGCTGGGCCCTACTAGCCAGACAGCTGGGCTATCCACAAACCAGCCAGACACTACGAGGAGCTACGAGGAACTCCTGTGGAAATGCCATCAGCATATTCATTCATCTCATCCACACTGACAGCGGACTAAGTGAAACTGCATTCAACAGAAGTCACGGATGACTATTCTGTCACTCAGCCGTGCAGCAGCCGTGCAGCAGCCCTGCTCTGACAAGAGCATGAGGAAGCAAAATCGGGCCTAAACGTGCCCTACGATGGAAAGCTATCTTGGCATAGTTGAATAATGAGTTCAGAGAAACAAGCCGGTCCCACATTCCCAAAACCGTCACGCTATCCAGGCAAAAAGCTAACGCTAGGCTGTGTGGAGAAGGTGGAGAGGAGGGGTGGACTTCCTTGACTGTTATCTGCTCAAGGCGACGGGCCTGGGTGGTCCAGAGGGTCGCTGGTTTAAATCCTGATCACGCTGCTTGGAAAGAGCCCTGAGAGAGGCTCTCTAGGCTGGGCTCTCTCTCTCTCTCTCTCTCTCTCTGTCATCACACTAGTGAGGCACCGGACATCACTGGCATCTGCTAGCCGGTGCGTCACAGCCGGGTATATGGCGCCTGGTTGCATTGGCGGCAGTTCATGAAAGAGGTGTGGCTTGGCTGCGGACGTTGTGGATGGGGCGTGTGGTGGTCTCGCCCATCTAGTTTCGGGGACAAAAATTTAGAACCTGCTTTTGACCTGCTATCTGAAGATGTCCTGTGGTATCTCATGGGTGCAAGGTTGCCAAATAGGCTCGCGCTCTTTTTCAGGCAGGTTGGCCATGGCTATAAGCGGTCAACATGTAGTGCTGTGAAGGTTACATGATGACCTTGGACCAAAAAATGTCAGGTTATTCAGCCATGAACCCGTCGATATGATTCTAGGAGTTAACGATCGCACATGCCGAAAAAGAGAAATGCTAAAGCCAGTACTTAAACCCTACTGAAATGCAGAGGTCACAAAGGTCACTGAGCCGAAGCAGATCTGCAAGCAGGGGTGGGTCAAAGGTCCTTCACTGTGTTGTGGGATGAGACACTGCTCGTTGTATTGAAAGGAAGGGGACAGTAAAGGGGTGGGTGTTGTGGTTTTTGACCCCTCATGGTCCCTTTTGTGCGTGAGTGCGGTCAGGTTTAATGGCATGTCACTCATACATGCAGTCTGTCATGCAGTTTCAGCTTGATGAACTTTGAATGCTGAGAAGCATTTCCGACGAGGGCAGAGCACGAGGAAGCTGAGCCAGGAATCGCAGTTGTCAGACCACAGGAGGATGCGGGTAAGATTTTTAGGTCGAGGCCTGTCAGCACCTGAACAACTGGTTTGAGGAGCGGTTTCCTTTCCCTAATCTGGAGTTTATCTACAGGCAAGTAGTCTTTGTAGTGTAGCTGCCAGGAAATCATTCCACATACAAATAAAAATTAATATGCTACGGTCAAATGTGTCGGAGGAGTTTTGGCAGCGCAAAGTCTTCAGCCAAAAGTTTGTGGACGCAGCTCTATTAGTCAAACGTACAGGAGAACCTTTTGGGCAAACCATCTTTTCAACAAAAGTTTAGGTACCCCAAACTGTAGCTCAACGTTGTGAACGCATCTCTATTAGTCCACCATATTGGAGGCGCTTTTGGAGAAACGTTTGTGGACACTTCTGTTAATTGGAGCTTTTGGGCAGATCATCATCTTTTCAGCACAGGTTTTGCTACCCCACATATTAGCCAAGAGTTTGTGGACACCGCACTATAAGCCAAACATATTGGAGGAGCTTTTGGCCAAAAGTTTGTGGACACAGTTCTGTTAATTGGTGGAGCTGTTGGGCAAACCATCTTGTCGACAAAGGTTTTGGTGCCCCAAACTGTAGCTCCTGGTGGTGGACACAGCTCTATTAGCCAAACATATTTGGAGGAGCTCTTGGCCAAAAGTTGAGACACTGTAAATTTCAGCCAAAAGTTGTTTGAGGCGCTTTTGGCCGAAAGGTTTGTGGACACTTCTGTTAATTGGGGGAGATATCGATACTGTTCCAGGTCTAGATTGTTCGATCAAGTTGTGTGATTCAGGCTTAATCCAGCTTTTTAAATGGACTTGTGGTTTTCACAGTACAAACACATTTTCCCCCATATAAATGCATTAAAATTTGTCCATAAACTTTTGACCACTAATGTAAACTTCTCTACAGGACACATTTGTAGGTTTTTATGCTTCATGAACCAAAATGTTGTAAGGTGTGTTTTTTGTTTAGTTTTTTTTTTCTTCATAAAATTATTGCATATATCGCAAATAAATAGAATTTTAGCCAAAAGTTTGTGGACACAGCTCTATAGCTCACAGCATTGGAGGAGCTTTTTGACAAACGTTTTGGCACTCCAAATTGTAGCCAAATGTTTGTAGACACAGCTCTGTTAGTTAAACATATTGGATGAGCTTTTTTGGCAAAGGTTTTGGCACCCTACATTTTAGCCACAAGTTTGTGGACACAGCTCTCCTAGTAAGTTGCATCTTGACCAGAACATTTTGGCAGAATTCTGGTTGGATATTTAACCACTTTTCTTGACAGAATTGGTAGAGGCAACATGCACTGCTCAAAAAAATAAAGGGAACACTTAAACAACACAATATAACTCCAAGTAGATCAAACTTCTGTGAAATCAAACTGGTTTTGATTGACGATCAATTTCACATGCTGTTGTGCAAATGGAATAGACAACAGGTGGAAATTATTGGCAATTAGCAAGACACACTCAATAAAGGAGGTTCTGCAGGTGGGGGACCACAGACCACTTCTCAGTACCTATGCTTTCTGGCTGATGTTTTATGTGGCTTTATGTATCTGGCTGATGTTGGTGGTGCTTTCACACAGACTGTCCAGGAGTTGGCGGATGCTTTAGTCCAGGTCTGGGAGGAGATCCCTCAGGAGACCATCCGCCACTTCATCAGGAGCATGCCTAAGCATTGTAGGGAGGTCATACAGGCACGTGGAGGCCACACACAAGCCACACTGAGCCTCACATTACATCAAAGTTGGATCAGCCTGTAGTGTGTGTTTCCACTTTAATTTTGTGTGACTCCAAATCTAGGCCTCCATTGGTTAATAAACTTGATTTCCATTGATGATTTTTATGTGATTTTGTTGTCAGCACATTCAACTTTGTACAGAACAAAGTATTCAATGAGAATATTTCATTCATTCAGATCTAGGATGTGTTATTTGAGTTCCCTTTATTTTTTTTGAGCAGTGTATTTTCCAAAAGTGGTTGCGGTTGACCTATTTTCTCTGTTCCAACAATGGTGCCAATAGGTAGATGTTGATGTGTTAGGGAGTCATATTCTATTGTCAATACTAGACTCTAGACTAGGCTCTGCCCCAGGTGCAAGCAATTGTCCCCTCTTATTTATGCAATGATGGATTGATAAATCTTCATATGATCATTATATTTTGCCGAACGCATTAAAACCTCTCCAATAGTTTTCAGAGGTGTGTTACGTGTGTCAGTCTTACTTTGTACACAGAGGCTCACTATCAGCAACTGCTCATGAAGTCTCCTAGAACTTGGGAACTTATAATACCTAACCACCAGATGGCAGTCATGCTGTTTCAATGGTCAGATGTTCCACAAGTGTATATATCCACCCTGAACACTGACTACTCACAAGACCAAAAGAAGTCATGTGCATCATGTCGTTCTTCTTTTTCCTTCATATTACATCCCTGCTAAAATAAAATCCAGCTCAAGACCAGCTATTGCTGCTAGGTGGTTTCAGATGGTCATGGTGCTTCAATAGCTGGTCATTCCAGTGATAACACATTCTGATAGAGCTCAACTCTGAGGCCCATTTAATTTAACATATATTTTATTATTAATAATGGTAAAGCCTTTTGAGCAGGTGTCCCAATACTTTTGTCCATAGTGTAGCAATGACAAATTGGAATCATGCCCCAGCCTACCTATGTTTTTATTATTAATTCTGAATTTTGGTTTCATTTTAACATCATGCTTAAATGTACGCCATCAGTATTTACACTCACGTTCAAACACTTGGACAGAGGGTAGATGTTAGATGTGTGCAGAGCTGTAGAGAACAACTTTGATGTATTTTATATAACAAACAATTTTCAAACTTTTGGAAAACGGGATATAAAAAAAAAAGAATATGCCCACCACACCGATATCGGCCCAGGTATCGTAGTTCTGTCGAAATCAAAATCATCCAGTGCTGGAACAGGCAAATGTGCCTTCAGGAAATACAAACATGGAGACATCCACTTCTCTCTCTCTCTCACACACACAAGAAAATATCTTCAAGGTACATGAGGGCTTTTTTTTGCCCACAACGGAACCCTTAAATACCACTGAGCACTGAGTCAGTTCCACGTTAAGGGCTCTCATTAAGGCTCCCATGCTGACTGAGGCTGCCCCCAGGTGGGCTTAGGAATTGCAGGAACCTCCTTTCTCAGCTCCTTGAGCTTCTCTGATCGCTGGCTCTCCGTTTTCATGGCTTCCTGCTCCTCCAGTGACCGGCGGATGAGGGCTTTGAGACTGGAGAGTCCGAGGCCAGTCTGGGCGGAGATGGGAACGATGTGCTTGAAATGGTAAAAACTTCCGGGGATCATGTCCTCAGGCAGGAGTTGACTCAGTTCTGAGGGCGAGACGAGAGAACAAGGGAAGTGAGTCAGGAAAGACTGGTGATGGCAGACAGGACTGTGGGGTCAAGCATTCGCTAAAGACCACTGACATGATACAAGCACTGAGGTCTGTCTCGACGAGTTAAAGGGTACAGATCTAGATCATCCTCCACACTGACGTTCAAAGTTTAGAATTAGTGTTTACAATAGTTAAAAACCATGGCTACCATTCATCTGAGTATACCTTAAAATCCCTTGACCACCAGAACCTGAGGCCCATCACCTGCTTAAATGTGCTGCTGTTCACTCTGACCAAAACAGTTCGGCCTACAAAACCTCTGAAGGTGGTATCTATCAGGCGTTAACAGACATGTAACTGATTGTCCAGGTTGGACACTCGCATGTGGACACTTTCAGTGGTGGGCACTGGTCAGTATAGGCTCTCTGACCAATTAACCCTATACACAGCAGGGGACCCCGTCCTGCGTGCTGTGGGACCGTCCTCTTATAACCTAAGCATTTCTGAGACCTGTGCAGGAGTAGCAGTAGCCCATCAATAAGACTTGCGTGTCCAACACCACTGCTGACCACTGAGCCCTCTGCAAGCCTTGCCGTTTTGGAGCAGTCGTCTGGGCAGGCTGATTTGGTCCTTGTTCGAGTGACTCGGGTTCTTTACGTTTGACCGTTTCTCATGCATGAACTACAAGAACCGAATGGTCACTTAGAACCTGACATGCTCTGTTATGAGATCATCAATGTTTTTGGTTTTAAGAGTTTTTATAATGCTTTGGCTTATTAGAGTAAATGGACTCTGGTATTGCCTCATATCAAACCTGATTTTATTAATAATTTAACTATAATAACTTTTTTAATTCAATTAAAATGCCATTTTTGTCTTATAAATGAATATTAATATTGTGCTTACCCTCCTGATTTTCCATCTGTGTTTCCAGCTCTCTGAGCTTCTCTTCAGCCTCAGGCAGGTCCATCTTATTGACTACGAGGATGGCCGGCTTGGCCAGCAGCTCTTCTTTATACAACTCTAACTCCTAACAAAGAGCCAAAATTACCCATGAATTAAAATAAATAAATAAATTTATATATATATATAATCTCTCACACACACACACACACACACACACACAACATAGACAAAAGTATTGGGACACCAGCTTATTAACAGTTTCTCCTGATATCAAGAGTCTATCCTGCTACTGTCCAGGGAATAAGGCTTTCTACTAGATTTTGGAGCAGCATTGCTGTGAGGATTTGACTGCATTCAGTGACAACAGTGTTAGTAAGGTCAGGGTGCTGGGCTTTATGGATGCCTCAACTCCTCCCAAAAGAGCACCATCCATCATTCCAGAGTTCTTCCACAGCTCAATGCCGGAGGTCTTCTATACCCCTCTAGCCCTCGTCTGGCATTAGGCAGTATGGTGCCAATATGTTCATGTTCTTCTGCTCGAGAGAGTCCTATTCTATTGGCAGTACTTCTCTACAGCAACTAGACAAGCTGTGGTTGTGTGCACTTGCACATCTGTATCAGCAATGGGTGCAGCTTAAAGTAGCTGGGGTGGAAAGGTGGATTGTAGTCTGTTGATTACAGTTTTGGTTATACTGTAATACTGCTATGCTCAAAATACTATCAATAAGTACAGCTTACAGAACACACTCAGTGTTGGGCTCTAAGAAAGTCCATCCAGACCCAACACTGCTGGCCTCACCTTGGTAAGCAGCTGCACCGCCTCGAACGCAGATCTGAACGGCGTGTTACTGGCCAGCTGAAACCCACACACATCGACCTGCAGCAGGAGAGAAGGACAGGTTTGAAAATGCACACAGGTTCTACACAAACTCGGCGAGGCTGGACCTTCCAACGCACCACGAACAGGAGCTGCTTCGTCCTCTCCACGTGCTTCAGAAACTTGTGGCCCATGCCTTTGTTCACGTGAGCGCCCTCTATCAAGCCAGGCAGATCAGCCACCGACACCTAAGACAGGAAACCAGGGGTAAATGTCACCCAGAAGGTCAAATGGCTGCATATGCTGACCATTTCCAACCAGTAAGAAGTCGTCAAGAAGCCCCCTCCTCCAATCACAACCTTACTACAAAACCCAATATACAGGGAATCGACTAGAACAACTTGAAGAAGCAAAAGCATCCAGATTTCGAACCGTAGTGAGCGGCCTGATCAGTGGGCACACAAGGACCCTGCAAGTGATCGTGTTGGTTGTCATAGCGACGTCAATTTGCAACACTTTACAGGCGGTAAATAAAGAAAGACTAAGTATAAGACTGACAGAATGCAGCTGTCAAACACAGCCGTTACCTGCTTATGGTCCTCATACATGATCTTCCCAATCTCAGGCCGCAGAGTTGTGACTGAAACAGAAGAAGGAAGAAAGCGATGCTGAAGACACCAGTTTATTCTGGAGGAACTCAGAATAACAAATCACAGTGGTGGTGAATGGATCCAGACATCAGAACACCACCCAAGCCTCCTCCAATCAAACCCTCCCATGCATGCCCTCCACCTATCACATGCAATGCTCCCAACACTGGGAGGATGAGGACTGACACACACCGCCTCCAACACATGTGCAGCCACCCAGCGCCTCTTTTTCCGAACTGCTGCAGATGTGAGGTCACCGGGCAACCATGGAAAGTGAGTGCTGTGGGAGTGCGGCTCCGATGATATTTGGGGGGGTGCCATCTAACCCACCCTGGAGAGAGCAAGGCCAATTGTGCTTTCTTCATGACTAGCTAGTGGCATGACCGCAATTCTCTGGTCATAGCGACAGTGCCTCTTTCCTCTGGACCACTCTGGGACATTTTAACCATTGAATTATGCAGACGTTTTGGAAAAATGAGAAGCTTAACTATTTAAATCGAGTTTAATGGCGTGTTCAGACATAATGGTTGAATTTTAAACCGGCGAGGCAAATCGAGACTGTATGCAGAGAGAGCTGCAACTTTGGGGGTACTCACAAGGATAGCTGGCAATCTGAGGGGTGGCATGAGACAGGGCAGTCAGTAAGGAGGACTTCCCTGCATTAGGGAACCTGTTTGAATAAACGGGCAAGACAAGACAAGTTTATTAGTATACACACAAAATACCAAAGACAAATGAAAGCATTTAAAAAAGAATAAATAAATACACAAATAACTATTCATTAGTCCTGGGGATATCCAAGCTAGCATCATTTTAAAATCTACAGGAGTTGATGAAGCTTAGGATATCGTCATCTTTTTGGGATATCCATGCATGCTAGCATAATGTTAAAACCTCCAGGAGTTCATATGGCTTAGTAGATGTAGATGTACTCTGGTCATTTCCAGCACCCAAAGCAATAAAGAGCTCCAGAGCTGCCGCTTTCAGCTGTAATGGATTAAAAGTGTGATCATTTACTCTCACCCTACTAGACCCAAGTCCGCGATGAGCCGGAGGTCCAGACGGATCTGGCGGATCTGGCCTTTACTGGGTAAAAAGCCAGAGTGAAGAGATCCCCCATTACCACCTCTCGCCACCAAAACCTTGTCCCCTTCGTGGTTCAGCTCTCCTACAGGTGAAGACAAGCAGAAAATCCTGAACTACTGTCCTGGTGGACTAGCATGTGCTTCCTCTAAGACACGTGAACCAGCCATCTACTTGATGGGAGCTCAGCTAACAGACTCCTGTGATGGCTAGTATCACTATGAGTGGTGGGGTGGGAGGGTGGGCCATCCTACCCACCCAGAGAGGGCAAAGTCAACTGGGCTCTGGGGTTCTTGGCGACTGATAATTAGCTTGGCTGTAACACAACACTCCAATTCCATTGGGGTGCTAGTGATGGTCTTAATGGTCTTTCATTGTGCCACTGTGTCATAAATTTAGATACAGCAAGAGTTTTAACGATTCTGAATCACCGTGTTCATACAGGATTATGCTCACCCCAAATCACAGGATAATTAGGAAAGATGCACTCCAAGCTGTATTACTCAGTAACTACAGGGACTTCTGTACAAATGGGTGGGGCTATTCTCTGGTAACAGAAGTGTGTAAACACTTTTGGCCCAATGGTTAAGCCCGTTGGCCTCAGAACCGGCCGACTTACCCTTAGTAGTGCAAGCCAAGAGTCATCCTGTAACGTGTGCCATGCCAAAGATTAGGATTGCTAAATTTACCATGAGAATTAACGGGTAATTATGGGAAGGTTTCTAGAAATCATTTGGACATATGCTGGGGGTGTGGTCTCAACAGCCCTGCAGTGTGTAATGTGCCTGGGATTGAGGAGCAGTTTTGCTATTCTGTTTTTGTATCATATCAATTCTTTTAACCAGATTATGCTTTAGTATATTATTGACCAACTATATTTAAAGTTTCTTACCTTTAGCTATGAATATTCCCATTTTATGCCTATTAATTACTCAATTATTCCTGTGGTAAATGTATTTTTGTTATGCATGCTTCATGTCTGCTGTTGACAATAAAAACAGTACCTTAGATGATAGTGATCCTTTAAATTATCCAATATTTCTTACTAATTCCAATAAATTCCCCAAATTTCAATGAAAAGTTTATAAAAGTTCCCATGGAAAGTTACCGGTAATTTACTGTAAATATATCAAATTTTTCACCCCTTTGCAACCCTACCAAAGACACAGTCTAGCATAGAAACTAGCAACTGACTACACTACATGAACAGGTGTAGACTTACCTAGCATCCTCCCTTCATCTGTTATTATGGAGATTCCAACCGGAGCAGAGACTTGAACGTCATTCCCTTTCGCCCCTTTGAGTGCCCGGATACTGACAAAACAACAAGACCCAGATCACACATCAAATGCACAGTGTTAACACTCCAGTAACAGAACATGAACAGACTGAGTAATATACGAGAACAAAGGGTGCCCAAACTTTCGCTTCTGCTTGACTCCAAACCAAATTTGCATGAGTTTCACTGTAAGAAAGGGTATTCCTGCTACACAAGGGGGGGAAAAAAAGGGACGACTGAACACACGAACCTGCTGTTGGAGCCCACGCCAGCGACAAAGCGCTTCAGGGGATACCTGTCCTTTATCCGCTTCAGGGTGAGGTCTTGTTTTGCCACCACCCACACGTCTCCTCCATTTCCACCCTGCCCCCCCAGACGGGGTAAGCCCATGCCTCCGCTCCCGCCTCGCACATGGAGCCGCAGGTTATCCACAAAGTTCCCATACTGTCACCAGAGAGAAGGAAACAGCAGAAAGTTTGTACATTTTGCTAATAAACCTAATGTGTAATATTAAAATAATTACACAAAATCATAAATTAAAAATGCATAGCAATAAGAATGAATCCAATAAATATGTATACACACAATATATATTTATTATCATATTATTTATGATATCATATCATTACAGGGGGTTGAACAATTTTTCGTTTTTTCTATAATTAATCAAATCTGCCTTGAGCAATAAATTCCGGATGTATCAAATGAGTTACAAATTAAAAGCCCTACGTGCAAATTATTTTTTTTTATTATAATAATTGGTCAAAAGTCAAAAACACACCAGTATTAAAGAACCAGTATTTTCTGCTAATTAATGGTTGAAGTTGCTAGCTAAAACGTCGTGACCTTTTTGAGACGTCGTAAACAGAACCGCTCCTGATAACGTTGTAACAACGTTGTAGGCGAGTCGAGCCCGTGGTGACACTGGGGTGTCTTACTGGGTTACACGCAGGACGGGGAACTGGAAAAGGAAGCTGCTGTAGCTGTAGGGAGTGAATTAGAGGGCACGGCTAATAAACCCGTTTTCCTATCTAGAACCGCAGCGGGTTCTCCACTAAAGAGAACAGCCTACCGACCTTCCGCCAACACGCTCTGCTGATCCAGACCATACCGAGCCACGCAGCTCCTCCCTGGACGCGCTCGCTGAGAGGCCGCGCGCGGTGCAGCGCGTGCTTAAGGGCGGTGTGTTGACATTACCGCTCAGCTGAACCCAGCAGCGTGCGAGCACCGGCCATGTGTGTAGAAACGGAAGCGGAAACAGTCCGGTTTGGAGGGGGTTGGTCTAGGCAGTACAGAGTGCTCCTACTGTTGGCCGATGACGGTGTCAATCATGATCCAGTCCACGCCCCCTTTTGTCTGTTAGTAACAGAAGAGGAGGAGAGGAGGCGTATTATTATTATTATTATTATTATTATTATTATTATAAATATAATAAATTCCAATAACAATGCATAAGTCATATAAATAATAATAATGTATTATTAGTAATACATAATATTGTATGTTTATTACATACATTACACAAAGTACAAAAACAAGTTGTCCTTCCTGTTTTACTCAAGAGAAAAAATGACATTTTATTTATTATTATTATTATTATTATTATTATTATTATTGTCAATAACAATGCATAAGTCATATTAAATAATAATAATAATAATAATAATGTAATAATATTGTATGTTTATTACATACATTTACACAAAGTACAAAACCACCAAAAAAGTTTTCCTTCCTGTTTATTTTTTCAGGAGAAAAAATGACATTTATTTATTAATTATTGTTGTTGTTGTTGTTCTAATAATAATCATATTTGTTCTGTATTTGGATGTGATCCGTTCAGCTCTAATCTTTAGTTTAAACATATTAATATAATTCTGTAATTAATTTGACAATTAATTTGATTCAAATTTCTTCTGCTCTATGTTGTAGATCAGCTAAGGCTGGGATTCTCAAAAGCACAACTAAAGCAACATTAAAGCACAACTAAAGCAACATATTTGTTTGTGTTTTGTTGTTTTTTTTTACTTTCAAATAACAGCTTCAAAATCACTGTGATGCTCTACTGACAGTACGGTAGCTTGGGACATTTGTCACAATTGTCTAACATTGCCTGAGTGAATGTATTTACCGTTACCACACCAGACACTTGGGTTCGAATCCAGGTCATGCTGCTAGCCATCGGCAGCCGTGGGTCCAGAGAGAGTAGGGTGTCTCCAGGGTGGGTAGCTGGATCTCTCTCCCCACATCACTCCAGTGCGGTACTGGCCGTCACTGGCGTCTGCTGACTAATGCATGGTGGAAAGTGGGGGTGTACGAGCGCTGGGCTGCACGTGCCCGTGTTGACAATTCACTGCCAAGATAGCGCCGAGCGTCTGACTGTTGACGTCTGCCTAGGTTGTTTTGGGTCAGTGGGGCTCCTGTGTTTCCCGTTGGGGTGGCAGTAGGGCAGTAGCTACTGATGCGCTAAATTAAGAACCCATTCAACCAACTCACCTCAGCCATCATTAGGATAAAGCCATGATTACAGACAGTGCAGAGGAACCCCCATTAAACTGCAGTGTTTTATAACATGCTAACCTAATTAATCTCCTCTCTAATAATTCCACAGCACAGGACAGAGGGGACACTCTGCTTAATGGGGACAAAAAGGGGCACTTTAAAAGGTGTGTCCCTGCTTAAGCACAGCCTTTGATAAATAGATAACTAGATACCCTACACGTCCAAAAGTTGTGGACAACCCCTCTGATTGGTGGGTTGGGCCTTTTATCAGCCACACGCAGTGCTGACCGGTGCAGAACATCAAGTGTACAGCCACGCAGTCTGAAACACTGGGTCTTGCTAAAGCTGCCCTGGCCAACTGAAAGTGGAAGGGTCTTGGCCCTTGTGTGGCCTACAGCCTCTCAGACATCTGACTGACGAGTTACGCAGAATGTGAAATGATTCGGGCCTTAGTTGCAAGCCTTATTGCTGTCTTTATGCCTGGAGCTTTATGGAATCGACTAATTAGTTGTTGGCAGATAATTTAATAGTGGATTAGTTGGTGATGTCATCCCGCATGTTTCCAGGAATTAGGACCATGATGGGATGCACATGAACCGCGGATTAATTGCCAAAGTTTAACCATAAAAGTGGGGAATACTGTTTTATGAAAAAAAAGAGTGCTTCACTCAACCGCTACATCACAAACAGACTATTTCAAAATAAAAGTCACTAATACAAGCAGAACAGGTCAAAATAAGAGTCTTTAATACAAATGAACAAATAGACCAGGTCAAAATAAGTCACTAATACAAATGAACAGAATTGACAGACTGTGTTACAGTGATATTTACTAAAACAAATGAACAGACAGTATCAAAATAAAAGTAACTAATAAACAAACTGTGTCTAAATGTCTAAATAAGAGTCACTAATACACATGAACAAACGGACTGTCAAAATAAGAACCAGTAATACACTCAAACAGGTTGTGTCAAAATAAAAGCCAGTAACATTTATTATTCTTTTTAGAAAAATAGTAACTGATTTAGTTTTGTTATATTTTATTGCTGCGACTTTTCACAGCATTGGTTTTATATTTTGACAGAGAAATATAATATATTTTATTGATATTTTATATTAGTAGGAAAGTCTAATAAATCCTTTTTTATAAGTTATAGGTTATTGTCTTGATTGTTGGCAAATGCATAAAACAACCTCAAGATAAATGTAACATCTGATTACTACATGAGAGTTGGTATTTGGTAATGATAAATTCATAATCTAGTAATTGATAGATTATTCAACTATAAAATAGTCGTTTGTTGCAGCCCTAGTTCTCACTGTCTGGCAGCTGTGAGATGAAATGATGAAAGAGGATTCTCCAGGGATCTGCAAAACCCAATCTGCCCATCTACAGAGTGCCAGCTGTAAAGTTTGGTGGAGGAGGGATAATGGACTGTCTTTAGTCTTTACTTTTTCTACCTAATATGCCATTCTGGACTGAGGCATCAGTTTGAGGAAGGCTCTTTCTGGTTGTAGAATAACAATTCCCCCCTGCCACCTTGCCCCCTACCCTCCACCCTCAGAGTACCTGTGCTCTGTGCTTACCTCAAACTGGAACTCCATGCTCATGTGGCTGAATAGAAGTAAAGCCCAGCAGCAAAATACTAGTGTATTATTGCACATGGCATCGGATTAAGATGATCAATTAGAACATAATGAAGCGGTTCTGGGGTGTCCATATACTTTTGACCACAAAGATAGACATTGTAGATGTTCTAAAACGAAACTAGTGGGAAAAAATAAGCAAAAGAAATCCCTGAGTAACAGGTGAACGTCACAGTCACAGGAAGCCATAGCTACTTCACAAGCACGCCCCCACCCGCCAACCCACCCCCCTATTGGCCTTTGTGATGGTATGGATGGGATGCGTCACATGTCCTGTTCAAACGGACCATCATACATACTGACGTTACACGCAGCCGAGAAGGTAAAGGTAGGAGGAGAGAGCAGCGAGGGGCTGCGGCTGGACTTAACGAGTCTGGCCGAGCAGGAGGAGGGCATACACACACACACACACACACACACAGACCAGAGGAGCTGCTCTTTCACTCAGCATCTGACTGGAGTGCAGGTAGGGCTGCTTTATCCTCATTTCAGTGCTTTCACTCAACTTTTGGGTTCGTAGGAAGGTAGCCCAGGTAACACTCTCAG
The DNA here is from genome assembly GCF_030463535.1 of Salminus brasiliensis. Taxonomy (NCBI): domain Eukaryota; kingdom Metazoa; phylum Chordata; class Actinopteri; order Characiformes; family Bryconidae; genus Salminus; species Salminus brasiliensis. Next base: position 41,594,805 of record NC_132882.1, read on the forward strand.
CAAAAAGGGGTTCTAAAAGGAGTACTGACAAAAAGGGTTCTTGGACTTGTTACACTAGTAAACCTCTACCTTTTTTTCCTTGTATCTGAAGAAGCAATCAAGCAGGCAGAGACCATGTATGCCTTCATATATAGAGATATCCTATATATCACCATTGCCTTTCTTATAGACCCTTGAAGAACCCTTTTTAATAGTGTTCCTGGGTCCACTGACCACTTCTATGACCACTTTAGTCCATTTTTACTCTAGCATCCTGGTTTTAGTCCTATGGGTCTACGATTAGGCCTGTGTGGTAGGTTGAGTGCTAAATGATGGATTGAGTGACTAGCTGTTTCAATCTTTATAAAGGGAGGTTCTTCAAAGGTTCTTTAGGAAAATCAATTTCCATCTCCATGTAGAACCATGCCAACCTGAAGAACCATCTGAATGTGCAAACAGTTTTTTTAGAGACAGGAAAAAGGTCAGAGTACTATGCAAAACCGTTTCTAGAGACTCTTTTATACACTATATGGACAAAAGTATTGGGACACCTGCTCCTTCATTGTTTCTTCTGAAATCAAGGGTATTAAAAAGAGCTTCTCCTGCTTGTGTTGGAGTAACTGTTTCTACTGTCCAGGGAAGAAGGCTTTCTACTAGATTTTGGAGGAGCACTGCTGTGAGGATTTGATTGCATTCAGTGAGGTCAGGATGATTCAGTCAGTCATTCACACTCGGTTTGGTGTGAAGTGGTTCACTGGTCACTGCGGAGAAACTTGCTAACCTACCTATATTATTACAGTGGTGGTGATAGGTATCAGATGTTGCCATGACTACAACACAATTATAAATATTGTATTTACTCCAAACCTCACCAGTGTGTCTTCTGAGTTTTAGATTTGGAATATTGATTAGAATAGTCTTTGGCGAGGGACTATTTTACGCAACACCTGCATGTATCCCTCCACCATGAATGGAGTTTAGTCTAAAAGATACATTTTTTGACTGAAGTCTGATTTTAATCTGATCTACCGTGAAACATCTCCGTCTTCAGGCAGTGTATGCCTACATATTTTGCTGGACGACCTTCTGTGATGTAGCTTTTAGATGCCTTGAACTTTTCAGACGTCTAGTTGCATTCACCGCCATTCTGTAGCCGTAAATATATCTGTGAATAAAAATTAACTCGACGTTGCTCCACTTCCAGGTTAACCGCAACTTTCCAAAGCTTCCTTCACGGTCGTCTCACGCCTTCACCTATGGATCCCTTAGCGGAGTCTCTCGGAGTCCGGTGGTGGCGTCTCTGCGGCCTCCTGCTGGTCATGGCCTCCTCGTGTGCTCTCAGCATGCCCGCCGTGATGAATCCTGAGTCCGGGGCGCCCGCCCATCTTGGTGACATTGACAACGCCTGCTGGGACACCTCCTCGCTCGCAGTCATAGAGGTTCGTAAGCTGCATCTGGCCCACAGCGTGGGAGCCTTCTGGGACTTCATGGCGTACCTGCACACGTCCCCGGAGCCCGGACACCAGAGCGCTTTCATGAAGCTCGCGCAGCTCTTCTGGGAGCGCTATGTGGATTGCGTGCTGTCGCGTGCACATGGACTGGGCAGGAGGGCGTTCTGAAGAGAGGGGAGCGTCAGTACAGACTAACATACCACCTAGACTTCATAGCGCGGTCATGGTGCACAGGTGGGCAGTTCTGGTCCAGAAAGTCAAAATCCTCTCTATGAGTTTGTTACAACGGCCTGGTCAGCTTCACTGCTTATTGGAGCTAATGAAAGGAGCCAGGCAGTTGGAGCAAAATCCTGGAGTGGACCACAGCGATTCACCCAGGTGCTGTCTTCTCTGTTGTCCCATGTTGTTCAGCTAACAGATAGCCTACTGTGTGTTTGAGTGTGCTCAGTTCCTGTCTCAGTTTTAATGAACTCTTCCAATTTAAGGCAGCAAGTAATTTTTTTTACATACCAATGGTCCTATGGGTCGCCACCCCCCCTGCCCTTCTCCTTACTTTCAATAAACAAAAGCACCTGACAATCCAATTGGCTTGTTTACTTGCCACTGTTATGTCTCCAACAAGCTCCACCCCTCTACCTAAAGGTTTACGTTACGCTACCTACACCCTTGAAAAGAGGGTTCAAGGAACCTTAACAAACAGCTTGGGGGGAAAATCTAATGAACATGATTGAACATGTAGGTGGCTTCTCAAATGGGCCCCATCATTACAGCCCACCTTTTATCTCATCTAGGCTCCGCATGCAGTGTTCAACCCAGATTGTTGAACGTCTCCTAGTCCCATGACTGACCCTGGTGGGCATCCATTTGTGGGGCCAATATGGAACCAGTTCTCAGTTGGGCTACCCATACATGCCCCACATGGACATGTTAGCTGGGTTAGCTCTTGACCAGCTTAGGGTATGTTTTCAGTTGAGTTTGATGGCTTAGCTGGTCTACAAGCATGACCATCAACCTGACCAAGCTTGACCATGCTGGCAAGACTCATGGTCTTGAAACCACATGAAACCTTCACAATGCTGGTGTGGAGCTGGTTAACCAGCTGGCTTACCAGTATAGGCCCGGATGAACACTGACCATCAAAAAACAGCTACTGAAACCAGCTACCAGTAAAAGCTGGTCTTGAGCTGGCTTTTTCAGCAGGGCTGCTGAGCCAAGATGTTTGGCTGATCAGTTTGATATCTGACATGTGCTTCTGATAACTGCTAGATGCTAGGCTAACACTGCTAACAAACACAAGACATGGACTGTTACCAATCTCCTCATGGTAAATACATGCCTAAGACGTCTCTCGACCATCGCACCCTCTTTTATAAGTACAATCTAAGACCAGTGTTTGTTAGCAATGTTATTTTAGTGTCTCCCAAAGCTAACAAAAAATCTCAAACATGCTTCGGCTGATCAACTGCATCAGTGATAAATCAGGGTTCATTTGATTTGTTGGCGAACTGTTCCTTTAATGATTGACTATGATTTTGATGGAAGACCTCTTGAAGATGGTTCGTTAAAGGACATTTTTGCTTAGTGTGCGCACCCTTTAGAAATGGTTCCTGGCCTTCAAAGTGGCCCAACTACCCAACTGTCCCAATCATCAGGGTATCAGATATCACAAGTTTGATCCCCTCTGCTGGAACCCTTCGGTTTGAGTGTAGAGTACTGTGCAAACGTCAGAGAACACCCTTCATTTATTTAAAACATCCATTAACTGCAAGTTATTCATTGATTAGCATCAGGAACCAAAAAACTCAACCAACTAATGTCAGATGTTTGAGGGTTTAGTGGGCCCATCCTTTACCTTTATTACAGCTTCCATTCTTTTTAGGAGACTCAGAGGTTTTTCCACACCTCTAAAGTGGTCTTCAAAGCCTTAGAAAACTTTTTATTTATTATTTTTTTTTAATCATCCAGGTCCTCCCAAACACATTCAGTGACTTCGAGGTCTGGACTCTGGTGTGGTCTGTCTATTTTAGCAAGTTTAGCTTCAGAAACGAAGATACTGATGTTTCCAGATCTGAAGTGATCCAGATCCGAGTGGCCTATTCACATTTACAGCATTTAGCCACTTACAAGGTTACTCGTATTACAGAGGTGAGCCAATGTAGTGTTAGTGTAGTCTTACTTCCAGGACCAATATGGTCTGCAGCATAGTCTCCCACATGCTGTAGTAGTTCATAGGCAGGTAGTGGTGTTATCCTTCGCACCACACTACTTTTGAACTATTGAGCTAACACTGTGGCCTGGGGGTCGCATGTTCGAATCCCGAGCCATTGCGCTTTGCCATCAGGAGCCATAGTCCTAGAGAGCACAACTGACCATGCTCTCCTCAGATGGGTAAATGGTGCTCTTTCCTCCCTCACTCCAAAAGCGATGTTGTGTTGGCCGGCACTTGCATCTGTCTGTATGCACCTAGTGTCGGGAGCCTTGCTGGTGCTAGGGGGAGCTGCAAACGGGTGGGTCAACTGGCACGACCAAATGGGGAGAAAAAGGGTGAAAATTCCATAAGCAAAGAGCTCTCTCTCTTTCCGAAAGACATTTGCAGTTTAACTGGTGGGGACAGTTTTGGTGGTCTACCTGGCCTTGCATGGTTGCTAGGAGTCCCCTTTTCTCTGTGTCCTTTAGTGCTTATTTGGAAATGTGTACATTTCTGAATTTTTCACCTGTTTTAAATGGACTGTTCCTGTTCCTGATGCAAGTGGATTATCGACTGGAAAATGTCTGATTTTGAATAAATGAGGAGTGGATTGGGACACAGCACTACAGTACCCAGTATATTGAGCAACCTGTCCCACACCTGGCCAAATAAGAAGGTTTACGCAGTATCCTGGAAAGTCTTGCAGTCCAACATGTGGTTTCTGATACAATACACAGTACTGTGCAAAATAATTTTGCACATTATTTTAGCAATAAGAGTGTTTTGCTTGTTGTATGTTCTTAGAATAAATGCAAATAAACATAAATACAATAAAAAGGATTGTTAGTTATTATTAATATTTTCTTTTAATCGGTTTTCAATGGGTTTTCCTACAGTTTAAGCAAAACTGCCCCTGATGGAAAATCTTAAAATGCTTGAGCTAGGCAAGCTGGGTGACCAGCTTATGGCCAGCTTAGTTCATGACCAGCGTAGGGTATGTTTTCATTTGAGTTTCATGGTTGATGGTCTACACGCATCAATCTGTCCAACCTAGACTGCCAGCAAGACCAAGCTGGTCGACTAGCAAGACTGGCCTTAACCAAAATTGAATGCAACTTGCACTATGCTGGTCAGGAGCTGGTCAACCAGATAGATTACCAGATAGATGTGTTCGTCTGGATGACCAGCTTTTCAACCACACTGACCATCAAAGACCAGAATGTGGGGAAAAACATGAAATTCTGACTCGGTCAGCCTCTCTGGACTATTTTATTAGAATCATAAATTATTAGAATATTGTGTGATTGTCCTATGGATGTAATTTGGTTTATTTTTGAAGCTTTAGCATCAAATTGCCCAATAATAAGAAAGCAATCTATTTTCTATATTTGATGATTCATCCGTCTATGACTTTTGTGTGTGTGTGTGTGTGTGTGTGTGTGTGTGTGTGTTAAACCTGGCCGTGCATGAGAAGAACTGCATGATGGTATGATCCTCCTGTTTTAACACATCTGATTGAATTCAGGGAGAGCTGATGGAAGCAGGCTGGGGAAATGTACTGGTTGCATTGGGCTGCCATGAAAGCAGTACATTCAAATGTATACACCATATCCCAATATAGTCAACCATCTGTTAAAGGGGCACTCCACCAACTTTGCAAAATTGCTAAATAATTAAATGGTTAGAATGCTAACAAAGTCATTCAGAGTTTGGTGTGAAACCAAATTCCCTTCCAGAGATGCTGACCGAGTCAGAATTGCTCACAATGGTGGTAAATGGAACCAGATGTCCAAATGGTTTCATTTCCCGAATGTTAGAGCACCAAATGGTTCTGAAAACATTATTGCTGAGGCCTAACAAACACTGTTTACAATAATTTTATGAAAAATAAACTTCATGCATAATCATGCATTGGGTAAAAAAAAATACATTTATGGTGTGAAGATACATGCTAGGGTGTTGCTAGGCCAAAAAAATAGAACCCAAAGAAAAGTTATTGTTATTATTTTCTTTCAATTGTTTCGTTTTTTTTATTATTATTATTATTTAAGCAAAACTGCCCCTGCTAAAAAAAAACACCAGATGCTGGTCAAGCTGGTTGACCAGCTTAGCTCCTGGCCAGCGTACGTTTTGTTTTGAGTTTGATGGTTTAACTGATCTAGACCAAGCTAGACCACCAGCACAACCAAGCAAGTCATGGACCGGCATCACCAAACTGGTCGTCCAGCAAGACTAAGCATGACCAAACTCAAATACCACCTACACTATGCTGGTCAGGAGCTGGTTAACCAGCTAGCTTACCAGTGTAGGGTATGTTTTCGTCTGGGCGACTAGGGTCAACTTTTCAACCACCTTGACCATCAAAGACCAGCACAGACCATTCAAAACTGGTCTTGGGCTGTCTTTTTTTTTTTCCAGCTGGGCATTATTTTACTATATAGTAAATGAGGTGATTAGTTAAGATCAAAAATGAAAATATTTGCATAATCAAAAAGAAAAAGATTTGCATAAATTTGCATAAAGTAAAATAGGAATCATAAACAAACCTGTAGGTAGTAGTGACTTCTATAATTAGTTTGCGGAAGCGGCTACTTTACCATACCACGGGACACGTGGTGGTGGTGGTAGGTTCGACTGGTGGACTGTAAAAAAAAAAAAAAAAAAACTTGGAGAACCAGGCAACCCCTGGTTCCATTCACCACCACTAGAAGAAATTGGTCGGTAAGGGTAGGTATAAACCACTGTGAATGATCGATAAAGGGCAGACCTATTGGAATTCGGGTCTCGGAGGTACACTTTCTCATGGGATTTTAGACAAACGGGACAAAGTTCCAGGCAAAAGTCTAGCTGCTAACTTGCTACTACTGTTTTTAGCTAGGTTTTAGCACTAGGTTTTGTGCCAGAAACCACATTAGCTAGTTTAGCGTGAGATGAGGTCGCATGTAGTTTGCCCAGCGCTTGCCCACGTAGGCCTCCCTCTCGATGCGGCGCGCGCGAAGCATAAAGATGATTGCGGGTTCAAGCGGCCGCATTAGAAACGCAGAGTCTAATATCAGGCTAGCAGGCCGAAGTGCTGATGAAGCTGATTGGACGGCTCCAGAACGACCCTTCTGTGTTTGGAAGCCCTGCTGCGGCCCTGACGTCTCCAAAACAATAAAAGTAATCACCTACAATGCGGCTAATCAACGTCCGGTCAAACTCATACATACACACACACTGACTCACACAATATACACACACACACACACACACACACAATGCGGCTGTATTACTGCCTCTGTGGGACACTCAGCTCACAAGTGTGGCTAAAGGCTCACGAAGGATCATTGTTAGCCCCTCCACACCAAAACAAGGAAGCTTCTCTCCAGGTGGAGTGAACCGTGAAGCTACATACATGACCACACACACACACACACATACGGTAACTCATCAGGAGCCACCAAGTACTCAGTCACGACCCAATTAAGCTACAGTAGCCAGTTACGGCCTAGTTACGCCCACTGAGTTGAGAGTCGACGCTGCAATTTGAGTGCAATTCAGCAAAAGATGTGTACGTGTGTCATGGCCTGAAGTCTAAAGCACTAGCTGATTGTCATGTTGGGACTCTGAGTTAATGGTGGGTTTCTGAGGAACCTGCTTAATGCCCTTTTCATGACGTCAATGCAAACGTCTAGTGATTGCTCTGCAGGTTCCCCCCTTGCCTCAAGTTGGGTATTACGCAGTGTATTCACTCTACGTCAACAACAGTGGACCACATCCTTACAAATCTTGGGTTGTTTTGCCAAACAGAGATGAATTAGCATGACTACTTCTTTTTCCTCATTGGGCTGAACTATTGTGGCCAAAACCTTTCCATAGGAATCTATTGAAATATGTCCGTAAACTTTCAAAAATTCAAACCTCTCCACAGGACACACCTTTTTCCAGCTATAGGCATTAAATATGGCCAACTTCAGCCAAAAGTCTGTGGACGCAGCTTTATTGGCCGGATGCATTGGATGAGCTTTGATGGCACCCTGCATTTTTGCCAAAAGTTTGTGGACACAGCTCTACCTCCACCTAGCATTATCTTTTTAATTAGCTTCTTAAATTAGATGAATTAGCGTGATTTGCAGTCCTAATTGTTTGTTGTAGGTTTCTTCTTTTTGTTCTTCTTCTTCGGCTGCAGTTTATTATTTTAAATCGTGGACGTGTCCAAACAATAGTATTGTGGCCAAAACCCTCCCATAGGAATCTATTGAAATATGTCCTTAAACTTTCCACCAAAATATCCAACCTCTCCACAGGACACACTTTTCCAGCTACTCACAACAAATTTGGCAAAATTCAGCCAAAAAGTCTGGACGCGGCTCTGTTAGCCAAACATATTGGAAGAGCGTTTGCCTGAGGCATCTCTCGAGCAAATGTTTTGGCACCCTACTTTTTAGCCAAAAGTTTGTGGACACAGCTCCATTAGCCAAACGTATTGGATGAGCGTTTGCCTGAGGCATCTCTCGAGCAAACGTTTTGGCACCCTACTTTTTAGCCAAAAGTTTGTGGACACAGCTCCATTGGCCAAACGTATTAGATGAGTTTTTGCCTGAAGCAACCTTTAAACATCTTTTGTTCTTAGGTTTCTTCTGTTCCTTCTTCTTCCACCAGTTTTATGTCCAGTTAACTTTTTTTTTCAACTCAATATTCAAGAGAGACTTTGAAAATAGAATAAATGAAACTAGACTTTAGGATAGGTGCAATAATATTCAGGCAGGAGGTGTCCAGACATCTACTTTTCAGTCAAAAGTTTGTGGACACCACTCTTTTAGCCAAGTGTATTAAATGAGCTTTTGCCTGAAGCATCTTTTGACCAAAAAATTCCACTAAGTTAAAAGAAGAACTTGCCATTGCTCACAGTTTCTGTGTTCCCTAAGCAATGTGTTTTAATCAAGCAATACAAGAAAGCAATCCAGTGCATTATAAAGTTGCCAAATGCCATCTAGTGGTCGAACGGTGCAGTGTAGCATCCCAAACATCCCAATCAGGCCTTAATGAGTCTGACAATATATTATAATACTGAGACTAAACAGCTTAAAACCAACATGAGTCCAACATGAGCAAGAATGTTTCATTAATGACTGTCAATGAAGAATGTCAGTTTGACCAGAGCACAAAATTATGATAATAAAAAAGTCTGATCATCTACAAATGGGACCTCAAAGTGGGATACCGCCACATCTTTCCAAATGTCTTCATAAGTCATCAGTTAAGATGCAAATAAAGTCATGCCATGTGGTCATTGATGGTCTAGGTGCTGGTCATTCAGATGAAAACATAACCCATATACTGGTGAGCTAGCTAGTTAAACTGGTTGACCAGTTTAGTTTATGCTTTCCTTTGAGTTTGATGGTGGTCAAGATGGTCATTTTGATTGACTGGTTTGGTTAAGCTGGTCGTACAGGTCAGATAGCTCGGTCAGGTCGGTCATTCTGATAAACCAGCAAACCAACCCATCAAACTCATGGGTAAAATCATACCCAATGCCTTTGCTGGTTCAAGAGCTAAGCTAGTTAACAAACTTTTGTGACGCGTCTAAAGGTTTTGACATATTTAATGTTATGCAGAATTTTTTCCCATAATGCTTTATTCTAAAATGAGCACAACATGCCATATGAGCCACAGTAGTTATTCACATGTTATTTGAACAGAGGTGGCCAAACTATTGCATAAGACCATAAGTGTGAGGTGTGGCATGATATCAATACTAGAGCTGTACGATATACAACTTTTTCAGACTATTGTCTATGTGCAATAGTCATATTGCAGGACCTGCAGTGTCCCTCATTTTCCATGACCCATTTCTGATCACCCCTGAGGCAGGTCATATCTGCTCAATATTGTTTATTTTCCTCCAATAGTGGATACAAATATCAATATATTGAAGCACTGAGATATAATATGGGGGATTTGCAATACTGTATCAAGTCTCAAAAACACAGTATTGATTTTTAATTAATGGTTTACCTGCAAATATGGGTGGCAGACAGTGGTTGGGTTATTTAGTATTGTGTTTAAACCCCGACCACTAGGTCTTCATTCACCTGTTCTGATTGGATAAAACTGCAACTTTTCTTTCACTCAAATGTATTTATTTATTTATTTATTTATTTTTTAATTTTATTTCATTCGATACCCGATCCAGAGTTTGGCCAGTATCAGACTGTTACCAACACTGATACCAATACTGAGATTGAAATCGGCGCATCCCTAGTTAGTGCATACTAGGGGTGTAAAACTACGATAAATACGGTAATATAGCAAAAATAAGGAATGCCTGAAGTTTATTAAACGCTATGAATATATTATATTTTATAATATTATATATTTGTGTATATATATGATAATTAAATGAATAAAGGGATTATTATATATTTTACAAATTATTTTTAAAGACATTTCTTGAGATTTATGTGCCAAACGTTTAAAATCTTTAATATAAATATAGTTATATAATAAAATATAAATAATTGTCACCATATTAATGATCTGGTTATCGATTATATTTAAGTGCACCTTTCTCATCTCGTGGCCCACATCCTCGCATCCGGGTCTTGTGCGCGCGTATGCGTGCGAGTGCGCGCTGCCGGTCCAGTTCTCGTCAGTTTCTCGAGCTTCTGTGCCCGTTAATAAGCCCCCCAACACCCCCCCCCCCCCCCTTTTTTTTTTTTTTTCTTACTCCCCCAAACTACCTCGCCCTCACCTCCTACAGCTTCCCTCCCTCCATACAGTGGGCTAAACCGTTAGCACGCGCCGAGAGCATCATCCGGGACCCTCCCACCGGTGACACGAGACTATTTATGCAGCCTGCAGCCTCCGCCGAGGAGACAGAGCAAACTGGACGCGCGCGGCACGCCAAACCTGAAGCCCCTTCATACGGAGGTAAGCTCCTCTTAAGCCCCCCACCTCCCCTCCCCTCATACCGCAGCTTTATTTCAGCCTCGCTGCATGCACGAGCACGGAAACTCGCGCGTCGTGGCCTAAATAGTGCCAAAGAAAGGTGAACAGATTTCGCTTGGCGCGTGACGTGGGCGATATATAGAGCACCGTTTTGAACCCCCTCATCCCACAACACCCCCCCCCCCCCCCCTGCGTTTTTTTTATTTGTTGTTGTGCACAGCAAAGTTGCAGTCGCTCGTGCACGGTGCTTCCCTTTGCAACGTGATGCGACAAGAGGTCTTGGGTGGGGGGGTGGGGGTGGGTTGTGTGGTTGCGAGGACGTCAGGTTTATCTCTAATTGGGAGCATTATTAGCATCAAACTTTGCTCGTGCACTCACCTGGCGTGTGCACAGTGAGGTCACCACCAGGGTTGATGCTTTCGGACGGGGACCTTATTGAAGTACAGCCGAGAGGGGACCTTATTGTAGGCAGCCTATTTTGGGGAAGAGTGACATCACAGTCTTAAAGGCCTGGGAATGTGTAGTAGGCCTAAATTATGATATGATGAGGTCATCAGTGCTGTGCAGAAGTCAGAGACCCTACCCCCTACCCCCCCCCCCCCCCCCCCCCTACACACACACACACACCCCTTCACATGACGGGTATCCAGTCAAAGTATTGGTCTTACTGATGAGATTAGATAGAAGACAACTCCGCAAACCTTGATACGCCGAACCCTCGGAGGTCCAGAGCAAGTGGGAACCCTAGAGTAAAGTAGTCATCATACGTATGTATACCCTGCAGGATAAGGACGTTTTCCCTTTGCGTATCCCAAAGTCCGAATACAGGGTCAGCCATGCTGCAGTGACCCTTGAGCACCTTAAGGCCTTTGGTTAAGCCAATCAGACCTGGGTATGGAACCAACAACCTTGATTAGCGTGATTAACATTCCTTTGCATGTCCCAGCTTTAAAAGTCAGGGTCAAAGCACAGGATCAGCCATCAAGGGGTTTGCATACGACTGTAAATATATATATATATATATATATATATATATATATATATATATATATATATATACACAGTCATATCAGAATATTATGACCACCTACCTAATAGTTGGAATAACCACCCTTGTTTGGGATGGCACCATATAGGCGTTGGGGCATGGACTGTAGTAGGTGATGGAAGGTGCTTGTTAGAACACCAGACCGGCCAACTCAGAGTCCAGACCTCAACATCATTGAATGTGTTTAAAAGGATGTGGAGCTCTGGCCCTGGTGGGTCAGAGTCCTGGACAGTTTAGTGATTTTCCATGCACTTGTGGAAGGTGCTTGGTGTGGAACCGCTGGAATCAGGGGTGATGTTGCATAGGCCCCTTGACCACACCACACAGGCACGTGTACGCATGTGCACACACACACACACACACACACACACACACACCCAGCCCGTCCAGCTAAGCATCCTGCTCTCAAAAACACACAGACACACACACAGTCTTACCAGCCTTGAAGCTCATAGGCAAACAAAGCTCTTTCGCTCCGTCACACTCGGGCACAAGCGACACACTCCCCGAGGCACAGGCCTGTCTGCTGCTGTAATGCTACAGACTGCTGGAAAAAGGAGGCCACCTTTCCCAAACAAGTCCCGTTAAAGTTCTTAATGTCAGTGAACGACAGTTTAGGGCTTTTGAACAGCAGTTTATAAGACTGCATGAACCTTATATAAGCCTTTCGTTACCACGGCCGTAAACATGCATAATCGGGATGTCCCGATCCGATCCAGATTTCTTTGAACAGACATGAGTATTTTAAGCCTGATCCAGTTCCGATCCTTTGTTTTTACCGCTTTGTTGGACTTAGCCTATGAATGGCCATGAAGAGGTTATACCCGGTGTACCCTCTTACAGACGCTGGCCTTAAGGAATAGATTCACCCTCCGTATCAGCGGGTCACCCGCTCTCTTATCCCATTTGAAAAATGCAGCATGAGCGGAGGCGGAGCTTAGTCTGGGGTGCGTGGGGTAGAATGTAGCCATTCAGAAGCTTTTCGGCTTTCGGCAAAACTGGAATTTGCAAACTCTAGGGGGCGCATTAGGTAGTTACAGTCACAGATTTGATAAGTTATTATAAAATTGTTGGTTTATCCTCATTATATACAAAGAGTTTATACAAAGTAATAAGAGAAGAAGTATGACGTACCTTAGTGACATCACTTAGTGCAGGGCATGTGTTTATTAGATGCAGTCTAATAACCTTGCTACCTTGTATTTATATTTATACATATATTTATTTTTTATGGAAAAGCGATTAAAATTTATATATATATAAAATAATAATAATTTAAAAATCGCTTCTCCCTTTTATTTGTATATATATATATATATATATAAAATTATACATATATCTTTTTTATTATTGTTATTATTTTTTTAAATTAGTGAATTTACATATACAGAAACACTCTATACAAAATATATATGTTTAACAGTTATGTAACAAATAACGAATGAATGAATTCATATAGTAATAACAATAATAATTTGAATGAATGAATCAGGAGTCATTTACCTAATATTTAAGACCTATAAACTGTGCTAATACAATCTTAATTGGGTAATAATGAAATATCTGTATATAAAAGAGCTATAAATAGAGAATAGAGAAATGGTCATATAGATGTGATTGTTTATGGTGTAAAATTGGACCAGCTTTTTATATATTTTTCTTTTTTTAACCCAATTCCAAAACACCAGCTACCCATCAAAGGGAAACGGTCCAGACAACCTTTGTTTACTTGTGCGGTCCAGACATGTGAGGTTCTGTTGAGGTTCACAGGGCACGCCCGCCCATGTGAGTAACCCCTCTGAATGTGGTCAGGAGACTGTTAAAATGGAGCAGTGGGCTGGAAATGCCAGTTTTGAAATCTGCCAACTCCTCTACACAACCAGCACCCACCTCCCCTTCCCCTCCCCTACCCACACCACTCAGCCCTGCAGCACTGACCCCCGATTATGCCTGGAATCCCGCGCCCTCCCTTTGAAAAGAGTAAACAGCCAGGGTCAAAGAAAAACAGGTTGGGACGGGCGGCCGCAATGTGCCGACCGTCAGCATGCCAAGCGCACTTTTGAACGTGGCGAGAAAGACATAAACATGGGCAGCCTGGATTACGGGCCAACCCGAGGTTTGATCAGAGGGGATTTGCGCCCGCCAGGACGGGACAATGAGCATGCTCGGATAACGGGGCGCCTTCGTCTATTAAAACTGATTATGGTAGCCGTTGTAGCACAGAGAAACACAGTGGGTCCTGGCAAAACAAACTGGGAGGACTGGAGTTGATCGATCAACAAAATTAAACAGAGCTGTAAAATGGGCCAATTCCAAACCCTCTTGACAGTCTTGACATGTTATATTTCCACCCCATTTGCATGGCTATTCCTAGTATTCCACCCTAATAGACACCTAGTGAGTCAGTCCAATGTCCAAAGTGCTGGCAGGTTGCATTTGAGGTGATCCATTTACCTTACTTCAAATAACCATGCGTTTGTCCAGTTCGGTGGACAGTCTCATAAACCACTAAGTCCAAGGGCATTAGTGTTTTTTCTGGACCCAGGTCCGCTTGCTTATAGAGTTTGGTACGCTTGGTCAAGTGGGAAACCGATCCAGAGCACGCTTGGAGTTCCCTTCAAGGTCTGTTCTGCGGGCATGGAAGCTGTCCACCCCTGGTGGCATGTGTGTGTGTAGGGGGGGGGGCATGTGGCGGCTTCACCTTGTCACCTGCACGGCTAAAAACCACCTCCTACAAGAACGGCTCAGGGTTTGCAGGGGTCCCAGAGAGCGCCGTTCTTCTCCGATTGAGTGACATTTGAAACGGCGCGGTCCGTCTACGATCCGCACAGAAACGTTCTGTGTGAAAGCAAACCAGTGATAATACAGTATGTCCCTCCCCCAAACAAGCCCTGGGTGCGGACTCTCACTAGTAACTCTGTATCTATACACACATCTACCGTGATCGCAAACTTGACCATGGTGTCCGTGATGCTCGGGGAAGATTTTTAGGGAGGCAACAGCATTGATTTACCGAACATTGCTGTGTTGCATAATTGATACATCTATAAGGCTTGTGAGGGTGCTGTGCATCAGCGTGCTCAAGACATCGACAATCTGTCCACGGGCAGTCTAAATCTGGCAGGCGACACTTTTCTACAACCCAAAATGGTCACATGGTGAGGACCTAAGAAGGCATGGGCTTGGAAAGTTAGAGAGGGAGTGCGGGGCGGTCGGTACAAGGCAGCCGGGCCTAATGTGAGTGTTTGTTTGTTTATTGAGCCACAAACTCAAGAAGCAAACCTCGGACACCAGCGTGCTTAAGGTCAATAAATACATCGGTCAATCGAAGACTTTATGGACAGAACCTTAAGGTACAATAGAAGTGCTAATTAAAGGTCTTGTGCTTACAGTGTCAGCTCTGGCTGTCACGATGCCTCTTCTGGATGAAAGCTCTCTGCCCAGAGACTGCCCTCCAACTGTGCCAGTGGTCATCATTGGTGAGTCACCGAAATGCCACACCAACACTGTCTGCAGCTGCCATTTCCATACACCCTAGCATGACCGTTCTTCTCCCAACACCTCCTCAGGTAATGGCCCCTCTGGTATCTGCCTGTCATATCTCCTGAGCGGATACACGCCTTATTTAGATCCAGCAGCCGTGCATCCGAATCCCATTCTTTACCACAAACTGCAGGAGGCCAAGCACCTGCCCATCACCGAACAGGTACATTAGAACAAGTGCTGGCAATCCTGAACCAACGCAAGATCTTCCATGAATTCAGATTTTCACTAACAAGTGTATGTACGTGTGTGTAGAACCTGGAATACCTATCTGAGGGTTTAGAGGGCCGGTCTGAGAATCCAGTGGCGGTACTCTTCGATACGCTCCTTCACCCCAACGCAGACTTGGGCTTCGAGTTCCCACCGGTGTTGCAGTGGAGGCTGGAGAAGCAGCATCACATTCCCCACCTGGTTCTGGGCAAGGCAACACCCGGCGGGGCCTGGCATGTAAGCAGCTTTTCCGGGTTGACCAAGCAGGAACCTAGGAACCCTCAAGGCCCCAGCAGTCGAAGCCTTTTAGATTTGTACTTGTATGGTTTAGACTTTTCAGTCTGTTTAGGTTTAGAAGTTTAGTTGCAGCAGGATGAGTAACTTTTCTTCTTCTTTGCCTGCTTCCTAGGCAATGGAAGGATCCATGCTGACCATCAGCCTGGGCATTTGGATGGAGCTGCCAGGGGTCAACTACAGGGACATAACCCCTGGCAAGAGGAGGTATGCACTTAGAATACTTAGAATTCTAGATGTTGAACATCCAGAGGAAAGCAAACAACCTCATGAATGGCTTCCTCTGGTGTGTGTAAGCTGTCGGTTTGGAGCAGGGTTCTTCGGTTCTGGTCCTATTGGGCCAGTATCCAGCAGACATGGACCAGGACCAGAATTGAAGAGCCATCTAATAAAGTGATGTGGATTTTATTGATGGATTGTCTGTGGTATTCATTTGCTGTAGGAGCATGACCAAGGACCGGGCCACTCCAGAGGAGATCTCCTCCTATTATAAGAATTACGTGAAGCTCATGGGTCTCCAAAAGAACTTTGCAGACAACGCTTACGTCACATCCGTTCAGAAACTCCACCGTGGCCTAGACAGCAACCTCGGGAAAGAGACAGGGATTGAAAACGGCACCAAAACCGGGCAAAGGAATGGGACAGAAAACGGGTTTGACTACTGCAACCAGAAAGCAACCGAAAACGGTCACAGCGGAAGCGAAAACGGCTTCAGCAATGGCTTCAAAAGTGGCACTGAGAACGGCGGAGGAAGAGGAAAAGCGGGAGAAGAGGAGAACAGGAGGAAGAGGAGCATCGATGGAATGCGAGAGAATGGTATTCCTCAGGGGCTCTCGCAGGGGCTGTGGGAAGTCCGGGGCTACCAGCAGCTCCAGGGTGACGCCCATGTTCCTTTCTGTGTGTTTGCGGAGAACGTTGTCCTGGCGACGGGGGCGTCCGACTCGCCGGCGCGTCTTGGCGTGGAAGGGGAGGATCTTCCTTACGTGTTCCACAACGTGCGCGACCTCGGTGTGGCCGTCAACCGCCACGGCAAATTGGGTCCCGCTTCTGACCCGGTTCTAGTGGTGGGGGCGGGCCTTAGCGCAGCTGACGCCGTGCTGTGCGCCTGCAACCACAGCATCTCGGTGCTGCACGTCTTTCGCAAGAGAGCCGACGACCCAAGTCTCATCTTCAAACAGCTGCCAAAGACGCTGTACCCGGAGTATCACAGGGTCTACCACATGATGTGTTCCCAGACCTGCTCTGCGTCCCCCATCGCCAACTGCGGTGCCAGCCAAGCAGTCCCTAGCGCTTCCTCGGTACTGTTCCCGGACTACACCAGCTTTCCAGAGCACTGCGTGCTCTCATTCCAGCCCGACATGCGCTGCCTTCTGAGGGGATCCAGTGGCATCCTGAGAGCCTTCAAAGTGTCGATGGTGCTTGTTCTGATCGGAACCTACCCCAACCTGTTCTTCCTGAAGGAGCAAGGCCAGTACCTGGGCTTGGACCCCAGCAGGCCCATCTCTTGCAGGCAGAATCCCGTGGACATAAACCCCTACACATTTGAGTGCAGTGCTGAGCCTGGCCTGTTTGCCATGGGTCCCCTAGTGGGGGACAATTTTGTGCGCTTCATAAAGGGAGGTGCGCTGGGAATTGCCAGCTGCCTGCTCAAGAGACTGAAGCAGATAAAGAAGAAGGGGAAGCTGATTGCTGACGAAGGAGGGTGCGGGAGAGTTGGGCGAGGAGATGGTAGAGGCAGTGGGGGGTTCGTCTGAGAGTATTCTAGGGGGTTTAGCAGGAGGAAATGAAGGAGCAAATTATTTTTACATGTATGCAGTGGATACATCTATTTTTAACTCTTTAACAGCTTTCTTACTGTTTTTTAAACCATAGGATAGAAAAACCAGTGTCCTTTCCGGCTGTCTTATTCTACCTGTCTTACGGCAAGGAAAATGCAGGATGCAGGAGCAATGTGCCAATATTTCATCATTCATATTTCATCTACACATGAGTAGGTTGTTCAGGTTGTTTTTCACGATGTTGCACATATTGTTAGTTGCCTTATTTTTTTACGTTATGATGCTTTTTTTGGGGACATCGACACTCCTGACCCTTTTCCATTTTCAGTGTGTATAACTGCACCAAGCTGTGCAAGCCAGCAAAGGTCTAAAGCACTAGAGAGATGATGGTGTGGCTGATATGCAAGACTTGCTGGCGCCATTCCTTACTATTTCCCTGGAAACTGAAATAATATTTATTATTATTATTATTATTATTACTACTACTGCTATGTTTTCAGAAATATGAAAAACGCACAATTTAAAAAGGTTTGGACGGTAACCATGACAAACCCTTTCTTAAGGTATTAGAGAGCTGCTCATGTTGATGCCGGCGGCCCCAGTCCACAACCTTCAAAGTGTCCTCCTCTTTTCAGATCCCAGTTATTAAGAATAGCTGACCCCAATAAGCAATGACATGTTGCAAAATGGCAACTTCCTGAAGCCACAGTGCTCAGCTGTTCTCCACTCGCCCACATTTCATCAAAAAGAGAAGCCCGACCAGCCTGAAATAGCTTGTTTAGCATGTACAGTGGCATGCAGGAGTCGCTTGCATGGATTTCTGCCTCTTTTTGTTCTTCAAATGGCTAAAATGGGCTATTTTGTCTTCATCAGTCCACTGGACTTCTTTCCAACATGCTGAATTATGTGGTCAGGAAACAGATTGTTTGTTGAATTTTTACCCATTTTTTGGTACTGCCAATTACCCCACCCATTCGTAGCTCGCCCTTAGCACTAGCAAAGCTCCCAGCACTAGGAGGATAAGGCCACTTTCACTTCAAGAGTGATGAGCCAATTGTGCTCCTTTGTATTTCGGCTCCTGATGGGCAAAGCTGCATGGCTCGGCATTCGAACATGCGACCCCTGGACCATAAAGGCAAGACATTAACTACCATTGCTGCTACCTGAGAACGCTGTGCTGTCCTCTTATAGCCTTCTCCTGCTTTGTGGGCATCATTTATTTTAACATTCAGAGTGATCGGCAGCTGCTTAGCGGAGCCTATAGCTGCTGATTGTTGGGAGAAGGTTTAGGAGTCCTAGGACTATCCTAATGATAATTGGAAACAAACCATAGCCCAAACAAGCTAAGTAAGGTCTAAGACCTTTGTAAAAGTTCTCTATCTATTGGAGATCAGGATGCCCACACTTGCATGCCACTGTATATACAGAGTAGTGAGGACTTCATTAGATACCTACCTTGTATCTATACTCATCTGCCATATAGCAACAGGTGGGCTACAGTACTGGATAAAGAGGTTAACGAGTGTAGGGAACAAGGTAGGTGTAAATAATACTCCAATAAGATGAATCTGGTCGTTTCAGAAGTGTAGATTACTCTGATTGAGCCCAGGCGAGAACAGAGGAGGAGGCTGTTTGCTCAGTGGACTGAAAATGACACAGTGAATTTGAATAATGAGCTTTTCCAAAGGTTGTCTGCAACCTTTCCCTGTGCATGTGGATAACTCCAGCTCATGCACACATGTATAGTAGCTACGACTACTTGCTCTCTTGGAGTGTTGATATGTCAAGTGCAAATAGAGATTTCTATGCAAAGTGGAGATATGGGCCTAAACAGAGAAACAAGACTCACAAGTCCTTGCTATCCCTAATGAATGTAAAGATTTACCTCTGGACCAGAGGGCTTACTTTGACCTACACTCTTAAAATAAAGAAATAAAGGAGCTACAAAAGGTTCTTTGAGAGATGCCATAGATTGAAGGAACTGCTTTTGGTTCCATAAATAGATGTGCGAGTGTAAAGAACCTTCTTTACCAAATGAAATACTTTTCACACCCGCATCCCTTCAGAGCTTCACATATATAAAACCAAAAAGTTGGGCCCACAACCCAGTAAGGTGTGGGAACAAGATCTTACTAAGTCTTACTAAGTTGTGGCCACAACTTAGGATCTTGCTTTCAGCAACTTAGGATCTCGTTCCCTGGTCTTACTTAGTATAGTCATAGCCATGACTTCCTAAGCTGAGAAAACAAGATCTAGCCGCGACCTAGTAAGGTGTGGGAATGAGATAATTAAGTTGTGGCCATGACTTAGGATCTCGTTCCCTCGTCTTACTAAGTCATAGCTATTAGAGTCGTGGCCATGACTTGGTAAGCTGAAGGACAAGATACTGAAGTCATGGCCACGACTCTTACGACTTAGGATGTTGTTCTTTCATTTTACTAAGTCGTAGGCGCGACCTAGTAAGGTGTGGGAACTAAATAATTAAGTCGTGGCCATGACTTAGGATGTCGTTTCCTCAGCTTACTAAGTCGTAGCTATTAAAGTCGTGGCCATGACTTAGGAAGTTGAAGGAACGAGATCCTAGATCATTCCAAGTCATAGCTGCAACCTAGTAAGGTGTGGGAATGAGATAAATAAGTCGTGGCCATGACTTAGGATCTTGTTCCCTCTTCTTACCAAGTCGTAGTCATCAGACTTAGTAAGCCATGACTTGGTAAGATGAAGGAACAAAATCCTAAGTCATGGCCACGACTCTAATGGCTCGGAGTTAAGGCGACCCACAATCTCGTCCCCTCGTTTAAAGCGTAGGAACTAAATAGTTAAGTTGTTGCCATGACTTAGTAAGGCGTGGGAACAAGATCCTAAGTCCTGGCCATGACTTAATTATCTTGTTGACTTAAGTTTTTTTTATATGGGACGTCACCATCAAGGCTCTGTATTCAAAGAACCTTCTTTAGCACCGTTATTATTTGGAGTGAATGGTTACTTTGACCTACAGTTCTGCCACAGAAGTGCTCCAATGACTCCAATGGTTTCTCATGTCACTAATGTTTCTGCCTGAGCAAATCCATTCATTCTTATCTCAAGAAAACCTCTTCACCTCATGCTTCTTCGTTTTGCCAAATTTTAACAAAGCTGTGAAAAAGGAATAGAATGATCATTTCTGAGTTTCCTCTAATGTTGAACTTTCATTCTGTCCTCTACTGTAAGTCTTGGCCTTATCAATCTTCCAGCATCTGTCCTTACAGTAGGTAAAGCATGTAGCACCCGAGACGTTCTAGATTACAGTAGGATTCTTGTTCAAAAAAAAAAAAAAAAAAGAACTCAAATGAATTTTAGTAAACCGCTAAAAGCTCAAGCTTTCAGATGCAACAGGTCCGTAAGGAGTGGCCAGAGGAAACGAGCATGGCGCAGCTTTCTGGCTTGGCGGTTCTTCAAAACCTGACTGAATTTTGAACCTGCAAGCTGATCCGCACATGCTGAACGTGACCAGCTCGTTCTTGTCAAATGAACATGAGGTTTTAATACGTGTTTTGTACACAGTATTTTTATTATGGACAAATAAAACTCTTTAAAATATGTCCTGTTACATTACTTGCTATCAGTGAACCTTAGAAACAACACACACTTAAAAAGGTACAACGTAGGTTTTCCAAGAACTTGAACTTGAACTTGTTCCTCGTAAGCCTTAACATGGTCATCTGGAAACATGGCTCCCTGCTAGCCTGGAATCGAGCAGTTATTTCTTTGGTTATTTTGTGAAGCCTTCGTGTTTAGAGAGTGCACTGAAAAAGTCTGAGTAGTTCTCAGAAGTCATGCATCATTCCCAAATTAGGAACTCTGGGTCTAAGCTGAATTCCTGTATGATGGATTTTCAAAAGTTGGCATTTTTGAAAGGCAACATTTGTTTCAATTAGGGCAAATTTCAGAGCGTAATATTTTTGTATATACACTAATGTTGTCGTGCAAAAATCTTGTATATCCAAACTGTCAACTTTACAGGAGAAGCAAAACAATCTCAACTTTCAATGGAAGCCCAGTCATCAAGAAATGTTAACAGTGTTTAAAACAACCGCCCGATTCCCAATTCGTCAAAAAGTGAGCAATGGCAAAAATTCAGATTTTTGGAGGGTTTTTTTTTTTTGTAAAACAGCAAACTCCCATCTGGCTGCAGAGGATCAGAACTTTCATGTCAAGCTGAAATTCCTAATATGGGAATGACCCCTACTACAGAATGACCAGACAAGTTCAGTGGCCAGTTCAAATGACATGTTTTGTTGAAACTTAAATATGGCAAATTTGGCAATATGGCTTTTTTATTATTATTATTATATTTTTTATATAGAATCGTCATGGAAACGTCCTAAGTTGCCAAACCGACAACTTAGTTACAAAAAAAAAACAAACCTTTCAATGGAAGACGATGTGAAAAGATTTTGACAAAATGAAAACAAGTGTCAGAATCACAATATGTCAACAAATTCAGGGAAAGATGACAAAAAAAAAAACAGCAAAAATGAAGACAAGGATTTTGCGTAGGACATAAAATGCACCATCACCTTGTTTTTGTTCACCCAAATATGTTCAAATAAGCAAATAAACAATAATTGTGTATTTAAACGTGCAGAGGTTTGTTCTCTGTGGAGGATTTGAGGATTTGTTCACTTATTATACACCAACATCAGCAGCAAAACATGGAATGTAATTTATTTTTACGTCAATTACAAATAAACCCCAAAATTCATTCGCTCTTGGCTGTTCCACAGCATGAGTTCCTCTGCCGGTCTGCAGTGTTCCAATACCAACATTACATTCCCAACAGCACCTAACGAGGAAACTGCTGACGTCAGATTGTTCTAAACATAGTAATCCACTCTTCAAAATAAAGGTGCTGCAAGGGGTTCTTTGAGCGATGCCACACAAGAGCCACCTTTGGTTTCCATGAAGAAGCTCGTTTGTTCCATGAGAAATCAAGTGAAGGTTCTTTAGAGCTTTAACAGATTCGTCACACTCACACATCACTGTTATAAACATGGTTCTTTATGGAACCACAAGCGGTTTTTCCATGGCATCGCTCAAAGAACCCTTTGTAGAACCTTTATTTTGAAGAGTGTGGCTGTGCAATCTCTCCAGGCCTCTTGCAGTCCATGATCTGATGAGCCATGTGATCAGCAGTAGCACACAACAGTGGTTCTACTGTGGTATTTATCAAAGATCCTTACAAAGCAACTTTATTTTATGGAGTTTATGTGAAAGCTTAGAACTTTACATTAAGCTATAACATATTTATTAATGAGAGGGGTGGTGGGGGGGGGGCATTAGAACAAACCAAAAATCTGGAAATCTGGGAATGTGGACGTTGAAAAGTTGACACGGTTTAGCAAATCAAAAGCAGAACACAACTGCGGGACCTTTTTGAACATGCAGATCATTGGCGTCCACGAGTTACCTCATCTTCTCATCTTCTCCTGGAGGGCTTCGGGTTGTACCTACAGGAAACACGAAAACAACAGCCGAGGCTTTAGAGCTGAAGGAGAACAAACCCAAGCTCCGCAATCAAGCTGTAAACATTCCAGCTTCATGACGACGTTCCGTAAACCGGTGTGGAAATGGGAACCCATACGAATGTCAGGCGTTGCTCAAAACTCATCAAACCAAACTTCCCTTCCATAAAATACGTCTGGGACACGTAGACTAATGGGGGGGTGGAGATGATTCAGGGGAGGGAACGGACAGAGCGAGCGAGCGAAGAGCCATTTGGCCTGCACTTTTGTCTCTCTCGCCATGTGATGTTCCCTCTCTATGCTTGATTGGCTAAGCATCATGATTCAGAGTTCAAACAGTTTGTAGTGGACTGATGGCAAGCTTGGAGTGTGTGTATTATGTGTATGTGTGTGTGTGTGTGTGCAGGAGAAATGGCACCACTTTAAAGCAACCCTTGCACTTCAGTTGGATTTCGTCTCTAGGCAACAACTCTCACCCTTTAACAAACCCGCTGCCTTCCCTTGCCCTGTGTAGCATTCCCCTCCCTCCCTCTCTCTCTCTCTCTCTCTTCATTTTATCTCTTGCTCGCTCGCTCATTTGCTCGCTCTTTCTATCAGGGGACAGCCTGTGCCACGATAGCACGTACATGTGGCCTTCACGAAAAGACCACAGTCCTCACCCCCCTGCTCGAACACTATAACACTTGCACACAATGGAAATGCTGTGGCGAAAGCGTGTTAAAGGGCCCATAGCCTACATTTGTCATTTTGGGGGTGCCCCACTACGTCTGCTAAGTTTGCTGAGATGCATTTAGGACAGACAATTGAGCCCAGGTGTGTTTCCGTAGCTTGAAGCTATTCATATTTATACTTGAGGCCATTTGCACACGTTCCTGTTTCACCATGTTGAAATTCCAGGCCGGCCTAGAGGAGGCAATTTCGCTAGCTGGCTGGCTGAGTGACTGACCGGCCTTGTAGAAAGGCACATGTGCAAGAACCACCTCTTGGTACCGACGGTCTGAGGACTACATTTAGCCACACTGCTAACGACAAGTACAGATGAGCTGAGGTTGGGTCTCCTTGCTTGTAAAGGAAAAGCCCGTAGCCATAGCATGTTGACGCAAGTTCGCTACCAGGCCAGCCTCACCCAGCGGCACACCTGCAGAGTAAGCATCGCTATTGCGGCATCACCATCGCTAACGCGTAGCATTACTACCACACTGCCCAGTCTCTGCAATGCGCCATTAGTCACAAGCCATGTTCATGAGGTCCTGGGCCCTTCACATCTAAACACTAGTATACATATGGGGGCTACATCTTGAGGCTCTGAGGGCAAGGCTGGAGTCCTTTACCAGGCAGGGTCACATGAGATGGTACATGAAATTTGCTTGCTGAAAGCTAAATGACATCACAAAGAGGAAGTGACATCATTTGCATCTTTGGAGCAGTCAGGAAGTTCTGACGTCCTTTTAATGAAATATTTCATATTTGTTGCTTCTCCATGTTAGACAGAGTCCATCAAAGTCAATCCAACCACCCCGTAACGCGAATTAGAACAGGGATGTCCTGATCCTATCCAGTGGCTTTAAGATCGAGGCAGATCCAGGCATATTTTAACGGATCGGGTATCGGCTATTTTAATCCCAATCCAGTGTAGAGTCTTTGTTTTACCCACGGTGTCCAGAGCGCCATCTTGCGTCCTCAAGGCGCCATTAACGGACATTACTGCCCAGTCAGCCGCAATAACGGCGTCCTCAGAAGGTAAATAAGAGAGTTGAGGTTCTGCGGTGTGGAGCTATTTTACAGAGGAGCATGAAAACTGACCATAATATCTCAACCTTTATGAAACTCTCACTGAAACGCTCTGTTTGACCAGCGGGAGAACCGGAGAACCGTTCGCTCGCCTTTCTCTGCACTGCAGAGCCCATTCAGAACTGAGTGGAGGCTAACGCTAATGCTAATATACACACATATATACACATACACACCCACTATAAACCAATTATTACACACCAGTAGACAACACAACAACCACAGAAATCAGTCTAGAGTGTAGACCACTAGATCAGATTGGTGGGCAAAACAACCTGATTGGGACATCCCTACTACTCATGACTAATCCCACCACTAAAAAAGCTCCAGCGGAACTTACCCCATCTCCTAGCTCCGTGCGTCATAGCATCCTAGTGTCTGAGCCGGGCTTTGCTTCCGCACTGTAGCCTAACAAAAGCAGCAGTCTCCCGGGCTTTCGGCCCACAGTGTGCTGTGACAGCTTATTGTCTCTGGGTGAGCCACCTTGATTTGCTGGGGTCAAGGGGCAGCGAGGGACATAAACAGTGTTTGCGGAGTCTGCTGGGCCTGGCATGCATGACTGCGTCTGTGTGGGAGTGTGTACGCTGGTGCTGGACTGACTATGTGGACTGGGACAGGGTCTCCTCTTTAAGGAGCTGAGAAAGCAGTGGCTCAAGCAGGCACCAAGGCAGTGAATATTACGCTCTTAAAGGATTAGCCTGACAAAGAAAATCTAACTGATATTATTTCTCACCAATCCCAAATGGAGTCAATCTGCCAAGACAGGTTTGGTATCTGAAGTTTGCTTCCTTGGTCTAGAACCGGAGATGGTGGGCTAATGTTGCTAACAAATACTGGACTTAGACCGTCACCAATCCTAAATCTTTTTTGTAATAAATTAAATCAGATTTATTTACCTTTTTCTCCCCAATTTGGACTGGCAATTATCCAACCCTTACATAATCTGCCCCCTATCGCTCATTTTCCGAAATGCTGCCAAAGCAACATCGCCGGGCAACCAGCGCACCTGGAGGGAAGTGCCTCACACCCATATGCATATGCCAGTGGCGGCAGTGGGGGAGCATCTACCCACCCTGGAGAGAGCAAGGCCAATTGTGCTCTCTCTGGGCATCGGCTAGCAGCATGATGGTGAACCTCTCGAACCAGCGAACCTCTGATTATGGCGACAGTCACTGAACTGACCACCCCTTCTAGTTCCAGTTCCTGTTTGATACTAAAAACGCACACGCTACAAGGAACGGTCAGCCAGTGGCGTTTGGCTTGGTGCTTCCGGGGCTTCATATTAGGATGATCCTAAAAGCTTTCATTACCTAGATCAGATACATTAAATTTGGGTCGGATCCTCAGCGTTACCTCTAGTATTTCCTTCCTTCAGCAGCGGTGGCAGTTTCAGGTTACTACCTGTACTACCAGCTGAGAGAGATACGAGCTGTACAGGGCTAGGATAGTAACGCTAGCTGAGGTGAACTGGCCTCAGCATTTGTTTGTTTACCAGAAGACTAGCTGTCTGCCGTTCTTTGCGTAAAATTCAAGCCACATATGATCTACTGTCTTTATCTGTATGATCTATGGCTTTTAATTTAATGTAAGATTGTCAAAATCCTGCACAGTGGCGTGCTGAGGAACGAAAGTCTGAGTCGCAAAGCTCCTGCGTGCTAAACAATGGTTCTGAATTTTTGGATGCAATTTTTTTTAACTGCAAAACTTGTGGAGCGGAACGTTAGCTATTTTAATCAGACTTTATTCTCTAGGACTGGGCTGAGCATCATCATATGTCTCCACTTGCTGATTTTTTTTTTGAAATTCTGATTTATTGATGAAACAATGATGGTGGTGCATCACCAGTGTTGAAACTTGAGGAATCTAGGAATCTCCACATAATGTAAAAAAAGATGTAAATAATTAAGGGTGTTTTCTAGAACCGTGCAATTAAGACAGTAACCATGTAGGGACTTTCAAGTTTAAGATTGTTGTGGAAAAAATTACAGAAAGAAATGCTTAGAATTTGTACCTGAAAAGATCATCTCCAAGAGTTTCCTCGCGTTCTTGTCGTTTCTCCTCCTGAAAGACATTCATAAGAATTGAGCAACTTTCTTCTATTAGGATGAGCTCTTTACATCCGGCTCCACCAGCTCAGTTTCCGGTGGCTGGTTGTGCATATGTCGGAGGAGGCATGTGCCAGTCCTCACCCCCCCAGTGTTGGGGGCATTACATGTGATGAATATGAATATATAAATATACACACACACACTCAGGCTACCCCCCCTTGCTTTCTTTCTCTCTCTCACCTCTGCTGCATCTCTCAGCCACTCCTCCAATTCAGAGTTTTTGCTGCGGTTGTGAGCCACCAGATCTGAGCCACCGATGATATTGGGCAAGCCCTGAAGTCCAGGTACAGGTGCCTAACAACCACACATCGGACACACACACGTTACAGGAGTCATTCTACACATTCAATTCAGTTCAACTTTATTATACTAATACAGGGTTGTACAGCACAACCACACACCGTTAGCCTACATCTCCAGTGCAGAACAGGTAGGCCATGGTACAGTAGTGTGGGGACAATAGACAAAACAAGACAGAAATATACAAATATGTGCATGTGTAGAAGTGTGATTAAGGTCCAGACTATACTGACAGTAAAATGGAGTAAATATGTAGAGCAGTGATGGATGAGCTGTGCATGTAAATGAAGGGTTAAACTGGGAGGTCAGGAGTGTGTGCTGGGGTAGACCAGTCTGGTGGTGTAAACAGCGTCATCTCTAGGTATGGCAGCTAGTGTTCAGATGAGAAAACAGTAGGTGCCATTTGCTTAAAGCTATTAATTGAACATTGAAAATGTTTTTAATCAATAATTTTTTCAATAGTACATGACCATGTTTAGATGTCTGTATTGACCAACATGCATCTAAAATTATTATATGCGTGTCCCCTGTTTCCACATTAAAAACACAAACCTTATACTTGAGTAAAACGTTTATGATATGTAAGATTTTTGTGCGTCCCTCAGTTTGACTTACCACCCCGTCACACACACGTTTGGCCCATAAATAATGTACATTGTATTGTGAATATGGCTCTGATGTCTGAATATTAAATGATAATATTAATAAGAAGATCATGTCTGTGGTGGGAAAATGCTCTTTTCTGAGGATGGACATATTTGAGGATTTCATGTTGTGGGTTTATATAAATAAATAAATAAATAACAAAATGAAAATGCCACCCGTTCAGTGAAGCAGAATGACTCTAACTGCATCTCGTGGACCCATCACTCCATGCCTGACCTTGCGGAATCGCTTGAAGTTCTTTCCATTGGGATCGTAGCTCTGCAGCGGGCCAGACTTTGTCCTTGAGGGGATGCTCACAGTCAGGGTCTTGAACTGAACTTGCAAGAGTCTCCGGGGAAGCTCTGTGTCATTCTCAGAAGCCGGCACTGAGCTTGAAACCTTTGACAAGAAGAATCATATTAATATTATTATTTTATACTAAACATTGGTTCAGTGTATTGACACCTGTGTTCTATACCTGCATAAGAAAAACCTCACCGTGAGTTCCTGCTTGAGTGCAACCACCTTGTCTTTGGCGAAGCCATTCTGGGCCTTAGATGCCTAAATGTGAATCAGATATGTTCAGTTTGAGGCCTTACAAAAAACAGTAGCATAAAGTAGATATGGAGAGTTATATATAATATCTGGTTTGCATATATAAACGTTATACGAGGCATGCTGAAAATATGAAAGATATATACATGTTTAACATATTTCCGACTGATTTCAGTTCATTTGCGCCATCACTTCTACACTATTATATACACTATTACCACAGTTGGTTAAACCTACTGGTTATATTCTGAAATGCAGTAAATGAACATATTTAAAATTATAGTTAACTGTGGAACTAAATATAAAATATCATGGTTTAAAAATGAGAACTTTTATTCAGAATTTGTTAATATATAAAAATTAGTTTGCTTAATTTTTCCCTTTCTCTCCCAATTTGGCACTGCCAATCAACCCATCCATTCGTAGCTCCCCCAAGCACCAGCAATGCTCCCAACATTAGGTGTGTAAGGACTTAACACACATCTCCTCTAATACATGCGAAGCCAGCTTTTTAAACTGTCGCCGATGTGGCATCACTGGGTCCCCAGCTCCACCACACCAGCTAACAGATGCATGCGCCGGCCAGCATCGCTTAAGAGTGGTGAGGGGAGAGAGCACGCCATCTACCCACCTGGAAAGAGCACGGCCAATTGCGCTCTCCCAGACTCCGGCTGCTGATGGCAAAGCAGCTATAAAGCCTTCAAAAATGCAGTTTGGGCGCAGCCCTTAAAATACCTTGTTACAACCATCAACTTATAGGGTAGTAAAAGGCTGCACTCACCACAACAAAGGACACTTCTTCTTCTTTAACATCTTCAGACTCATATCTATCCTTCCTGTTCACTGAGCCGCCCTCATCCTGCTCCAAATCGGTCACTCTCTTTGACGCCTGTGGGTTCCTCTCAGAGTCCGGATGGCTACTGGCTCCACCGCGCATGTCCTGCTCTAGGGTCTGACTTCTACTAGCTAGGCTTAGCTTTCTCTGGTTGCTGGATAAAGTGCTACAGTCCTGCTTTGTGTCCTCTCCCATACTGACCGCCTCTCTCGCTCCTCGATCCATGCGCTGTTTCTTGCTGGCCGCCGGCTGCGCGGGTTCCTCCATGTCTTCAGACATGATGGACTCAAGCTCCTCGAGCGAAACATCCAAATCCGCACTTTGCGCAGGAGCCTCAGAGTCACATGGCTGGTCTTGCACTGGCTCCTTCCTCTTTTTACTAGTCGAGGCTAAACTGGAATCACAGTTCTGGACCGGGAGGTCGCCACTGCCAAGTCCAGAGCCCAAACCCAGACTGGTGCTGAAATTGGAGCGCTGGGTGGTGCCACTCTGTTGCTTCTGGCTTACGTGCGAGCTTACGGGATTCCGGCTTGTGGATACGCTTTGCAGGGGAGCAGCCGGCTTGGATTGTGTTGTCTTGTCCTCGTCCTCGTCCTCTCGCCTGGAGAGTTTGGCTTCGGAAAGCTCGGACTCGGCACTGCCTTCACGTGGCCTGAGGAAAGACAGTTAGCTGGCGTTAGAAATGAAGCATGAAAATGACCCACCTAACCAACTAACATCAATAATGCATATAATGTATGTCAATGTGAAATGATAATGGTGAAATTTTCAAAAGTATGGGAGTACCTGAAATTAGCCTATGACTCGGAATTGGGTCCAGGCATTTTTATAGACAGAGCAGAGTGCCATATGGCTTCCTCTAGACACCATTAACTGACATGATCTCATTTTTTAAAAACTACCTAAGACAGAGTTTATCTGTGACATTTATTTCTCCATGCAAAGCAAAATTGAGCTTTATTAAAACTGATCAATGTGGTGATGTTACCAGTTAGCAGCTAAAACCAAAGCTAAAGTTGCTTCTAATGCTAACTCTCTCCATTCCACCTTAAATAGTGTCACGGTTACAGTGTGAACTTTCCAATAGCGGAACGGAACTGCTGCATTATTTAAGGTGGAACGAAAAGGGCTCGGGGACAAAGCTCTAAAACTTTAGCTTAGAGTTAACCGAGTTGGCTCAGAGCCTCGGTAAAGAGTGAGTCAGTTAATCTAATCTAAACTCTTCACTCTTCCAGAAAACTCCTCCCATCCTGATTACTCCTGATTTCCGCCTGTTTAGAAACCAAACTATGGTGGAAATGCTCTGTTCTAGTAGTGAGAGAACCTCGCTCCTTTCATTGGTTATTAACCAGCTCTGAACCGAGAAGGAGGCTAATGCTAATGCACACATGCTAAGTGAGGTGACTGCAGAGTTGGATCTAAAGGAACTGGGAGCTGAATGATCGGGTGGGTCAGTCAGACTGGACTGTAAGATATTAAACACTGTACCAAACAAAGTGAATCAGATCAGAATTTAGTCTGATTTTAGAAACTGGTACTAAAATCATAGTGATTTTACTGGGTTTTGCTATTGTGTACTAGCACATCCTACTAAAACCTGTTGGGCCGACAGTTAGCATTAAGCAGCATTAAGAGACTCTGATTGGATGGGAGGGGGGGTAAAAAACGTTGACCTATTAACAGCATATAGAGAAAAGTTACATGTGTGCTGGTCTGTGATCTCAGAGACTTGCCTCTTTTTGTTTACAGACTGGAAGTAGCTTGTGAGGGCTGACTGTTTCTGGGGGGATTTTTTGAGCGTGGTGCTGCTGTTCAGAGGGGCTGAGGATTTTCCACGGTCATCGTCCCTCCTGTCAGGAGGAGCTGGTTTTGTCTTCATCTTGTCCTGTAACCCCTCACTGCCCCTCAGTGATGACTTTACAGACTCTGGAAAGGGGCGAGGTGTTGGTGGCTCCACGGTTGCCGGCGGTTTTCTGGATAAGGCTGATGGCTGCCTTGTTGACCACAGCGGTTTTGCCTGCACAGGACGTTTCTCTGGGGTCTCGCCTACTGCTGTGGGCCCACATACGTCCATCCTGCAGAAGACAAAAGTCAAGGGCCAGTAATTGTCTAGGTGAAGTGCTTGTCCTGAATGGCTGATAAAATCCAGCCAAAAGGCAGAACACTGTTATCAATAAATGATCAATAATCAATGAAATCAGTTAAATTTCAGTCTTATTTCTTAACCACCTCAGAAAATGCATGTAACTACTGATAGTGTAACACAGACATGTCCAAAAGTATCCATTGACCCCTTTTAAGTAGTACATTCATGTATTTTAAGGTGCACCAATTGCTCTATAGAATCTCCATAGAAACGCACCATCAGTACTAGTTGCATGTGATGCCCAAGGTCACTTTGTGCAATGCCAAACATCAAATAGAAGCCCCCCCCCAAGCATCAGTCTGTGGAGCAAGCAAGGGTCTCGAACATGGCTTTATGTGGCAGAACGTCAGACATGCTGCATGTAAAACCCTACCTGTCTATGCCCTGAGAGGCTACCTCAGTGTTGACCACATATGCAGTGATGTTCTGGGAGGCTCCAGCAAGCACGGTCTCGTCCACCGTCGCACTCTGGGAAAGGGTGGATGCAGGGATCGCTGACCTCACTCTGACAGACTCTGCAAAGCAAAGTAGGGCAGCGCTCTTACTAACTACCTTGCTTGGTGTGATTCCAAAGGCACCCGTCAAGTGGTGGGATCTAATTATTAGGCAGTTTATGTTCAAGTTGAAATGGGCAAGCTTAAGAATCTGAAGAATCATGATGGTTAGAGCGACTGGGTCAGAACATCCTCAAAACATCATCAGGCAGGTCTTGTGGGGTGTTTCGGGTATGCAGTGGTCAGTACCTACCAAACAAGCTCCAAAAAAAGGACAATTGGAGTGCCTAAGGCCCACTGATGCTCATAGAGGCACCACTTCACAACTTACAGGTCTTAAAGGATCTTACAGGTCTTAAAGGAACGTGGGGTAACTGCACAATAGTAGGCAGGTGGTTTTAAAGTTATGGCTGATTGGTTTATTGGTTTATTTGAGGGATAGATCTTGACCTAGCTGTTAAGCTGTTGAGCTCTGTGTGTGTTTTTGAATTCCATCTCTTTGTGTGCGTGTGTTATATCCCACCAGAGTCCGAAGAGGCGCAGGGATTGCAGTAGGTCTGATTACTGACGTAGATGGCAGCCAAGCCAATCTCAGATTCAGCGATGAAGCGTAGACCGTTCCTATTGCAGAGAAACATGAGGAAAAAAAGAGAGAGTGAGCAAAATGGGGAGAGAGAGAGAGAGAGAGAGAGAGAGAGAGAGAGAGAGAGAGAGAGAGAGAGAGAGAGAGAGAGAGAGAGAGAATAAATAGATTCGCTGACTCAGGCAGGCTTGCAGTATCACACACAGGCCCTGGCAACAGAAAAACAGAGCTGTTCCAGCACCGCACCAGAAACCCACACACAGATACCAAACACCATCAAAACACTTCCAGCAGAGCTGCACAATACACCCCATCATTCATACGGATGCGGTTACGCAAGAACAGGTCATTGTGGGGCATCTCCATTGGTCCATTCATCCTAACATGACATTTTGACACAATGGACAGTCATGGCCAAAAGTTTTGAGACACAAATCTTGGTTTTCACAGGATTCCCTCTTTTATGATGGCAATTTTGTGAAGAGGGATCAGATGAGTTGCTATTAAGTGCAAAGTCACGATCTTCTCGTTAGCTCAGGAGGAAGTGTTAACGAGGACGGTCAGTCGGTCATGCGGATTAGAAGAGCAGGCTCATCAAGAACTTCAATGGTAGAGGTTCAACCAGCAGTGGTTTTTTAAGTCGCGACATGGACCATGGACCGTCCTCCTTTGCTACAAGGTCCAGCTCTGCACCTCAAAAACCCACTGTAGGCACTATGGCCGGCGGACGGGGTTAGCATGGGCACTCTGACTGGTCTGCAGCTACACAACCCCATACGCAGCAGGGGGCGCTGCACTGTGTGTTGTGACACATTTCTTTTGTAACCATGAACCAAGTATTTCTAAGACTGGTGCCACAGTAGCCCTACCTACCTGCATCCCTGTGACTTTGACCTATGCTGCTATGAGATAATCAAAGCTATAGCCGTCATCTGTGAGTGGTCATAATAGTGTGGCTCATCTGTGTCCATCCCTAGGTACTCGACTCAACAGCCAAACCCTTCAGCCCAATCGTCTTCACCTCAACACTCCCCAAGGTAGCTGGTTATTAGCAAACAAGCAATGCTCATGTCAACTGCACCAGCCAAGGATCAGCAAGTACCTGTGTAAAACCTGGCCCACAGAGTCCACCCATTTCTTGGTGGCAGGAGGTACGAGTGCTTGAGAGGATCCCGTTCCCACGTCAATAACACAGGTCCCGGCGGACTGCAGAAGTGACACGGGCAGCGACATCTCCTCTAACAGCTGGGTCGTCCCACCTCCACAAGTGATGGCCTGACTCAAACGTTTCATCTGAAAAAGGCAAACGGACAAAGCCTGTATGAGCATGCTCAGGTAACATAGCAACCCAGAAGCTCCATCAGATTTGCATCATTTTTTTTACTCCTGCACTGGAGCTATATGGCTAATGTGGCTAAAAAGTAATGCAATTCTATGTACACCTGTTAACGTCCCTCAAACTGCTCATGCTTACATATAATATCATACCACAGCCGTCTCGAACCTCAAGGAGTCGTTCAGTTATCCCCAACAGACTTGCTCATGTGGTTTCGGACACTGTAGGACACACGGTTTTCTATAAATGTGGACTAAACAGAATAATAGAGACAGTATACAGGCTTCAGCATGGCTGCTATTACTTTCAGTTGGTTCTGGTTGGACCTTCGGTGTAGGAATGCGGCCATACTGATTTTAAATTTGACGGCTTCCTGCCGTCCACACTGTCCACATATTTTCGAAAGGTTGAGGTCCGGACTTTTCTATGGCCAGGCTTTATCCATTCCACAACCATGGTCAATGAGGTCAATGTCCAAATTTCTAATCATCTAGCTGATTCTGAGTGTGCAGCATACCAGCTGACCACCAAACAAACCACTCCAGAGTTCGGTTGGGACTGGACCAAGACCACCTCTTCTCAAGGGCTTCAGTGCGGTTGTTTTGGTCGGCATCGGTCAAGTGCAATCACTGTGTACACACCTGCCCAAACAAATCATTTAAGCCTGATTTAACCAGGTGTGGGAAAAAAAAACCCAGTCTGGGTAGACGTGGTTCTGCGGGGACCCAGTCGGACAACGCTGCCCTGGAAATAACCAGAAAATGAGCAAGAACTAAAGATGGCGATGGAGTGACAGAAAGCTACTTGAAGGAAAACACCACCTTTCACTTATTTAAAGTAGGCCTACGGGCAGATCGCTCTCTGATTACTACGCGACGGCAAGCTATGATTAGCTCCTGTGTGAAAACAACTTATTAGGCTGTAAGTGTGTGAGGGTGTTCCCGCAGAATAGGGTCATTTCATACACGCTCGCCAGCGCCTTTTCACTTAATTAGCCGTATTCTTCTCCCTCGGGGTTGAGGAGAACCCCGGGGAGGATGCCGTGCGCAGTGCAGTGCAATAAATACAGTGCGCACAAACATTTTTACCACTACCTGACTCTCAGCCCTGGCTCTCGGTCCACTAGGGGTTAGAAGAACGAAAACCAAGGGCTGGATAGAAGCTGGGATAACAAAGCTCATGTATATTTCATATACATTTTTTATGTATGCTGAAATTATACATACATACATACATACACACACACACACATATATATATATATATATATATATATATATATATATATATATATATATATATATACATATATATATATATATATATATATATATATATATATATATATATATATCTTAAATTTGATATAATTTGCTACTCTGGCAGAGAGAGCATGGTCCAAACAAACAAGCAAACAAAAAGAAAGTTCTTGCCTGTTTGCCATTGAGGAAGACAAATGTTTTGTCCCTGAAGAGAGACTTTCTTTCAGGCCGGGGGTCCAGATCAACCTCTTGCTTAGTCAGACTGGGCTCATCTATCTCCGGCTTGAAGCTAAACAACACACAAAGTCGATCAAACCTGAGGCAGAGACACTAGACACGAGCATTCACAGTGGAGGAAAATATATAATGGCAACCTGTTTATAAAGGCTAATTCACTGACAAATTGGCTGTTATTGCCGTTAACATTATTTTAGCAAGTGCACACACTGATGCATGTATAGTCTGTATAGTCACTGGTGTTTACATTTCAGCAGCTTTTACAATCACTGAGCTGGAGCTCAGTAGGATGCAGCCAGCGTTCATCTCATCAGCAAAATAAACAACGGAAACGCTCACTAATGAAATTACGGATATGAAAACTAATGATCGGTGAAAAAAAAAATTCCAGTGGCGTCGTTCCTTAGAGAGAAGCCCTGATTTTAACGTGAACAGTCAGGTCTAATTTACGTCTGTGGAACTCCTGAGTTGCGTTTTCCCCTCTCTAGTGCATCCGTCTCTGCTGACGCTAACCCACATCTTTACAAAACGAGGTGAATCAGGCCTTTTGGAGCTGGAAAAAGCATGCAGAGTAAAGGCAGCTTAGTATTTGAGGTCAGCAACTCAATCTAAGACTGGTGGCCCCAGCAAAACACAGCACATGCTGGGTTAGCACAGAGATGGGTAGTTTTTACTGTATCCATCTGGTCCATAACAAAACAAGCAAACAAAAAGAATACAGTGGCATGCAAAAGTTTGGGTACCCCAACTTAAAAATAAATCTTGAGTGAGTAGAAGATGAACTGATCTCCAAAAGACATACGACACCTTCGTAAATAAGGTTTCCGTGGCCCCTTTCATGGTTATGCATGGGGGTGGCTAGATCAGGCTTTGGGTTGCAGCCAGTGACCTGAACCGATTCAAAATGTATTGACAGGCCTCAGAATAGCAGAGCAGCAAGACGGCCCAAGAACCTCACAGAGCTAGAAGCTTTTTGTAAGGAGGAATGGGTGAAAATCCCCCAAACAAGAAGTGAAGTGTGTTTACAAGCTGTGATACTCGCACAAGGGGTTGGGACTAAGTACTGGCCTTTTGCGTCAGGCCCTTTTCCTTTACTATTATTTTGATTTACTGCAATAATAGAAGGGGTGAATATTTGCCAAACTCATGCAGGGCTTCAAACTAAAGAAAAGGAGACCTTACTTCTGAGATTTGGGGAGAGATTCTCTCCGCTGCACAGCTTGAAAGAGCTCAGTGAAGAACTCTGGTTTCACAATGGGTCGACAGCACAGCAGGGCGCAAATTGTCTGCACACAAAAAAACGTCAACACAGTTTCCATCAGCAGGGTTTAGACCGTGTTTTGAATCTACCGTGCATTTTCCAACAACGGGAGGCCTGGGTAAGTGAGCTACTTATCATGCCTTCCCCACTGAAACGAGCACTTTACAGTGGATTGGGGTTTCTAAACACTAGGCGAGGGTTTTTTTCCAACAAAGGGTTATTTACTTGTCAGGTATTTAGGGCATTAAGGAATGAAGACATAAGAAAATAATATACAGAATAATAATAAAATGATATTATGAAGCTATAATGACTGCTGATACAGTCTATGTGTTGGTCATAACTGCTCTCTGGGAAGTCCTCCTGACCTTAATGGTGACCTTCACAGTGGGCATGACGAGATGCGTGCAGTCCGCCGACCAGGAGTTGACCATGCGCCCTCCGACCGACTGCACGGCCTTCGAGAGCACCGCCTTCCCTTCATTATCCACACAGGATGAACAGACCACCACAGAGTTCAGCTCCAGTCTGACATAAGGCAAAACAGAGCACGTGGGTTTGTAGACACTGATGCACCAAACACATACAAGCAGTGTGTGTGAAGGGTCAGGGGCACGCACCGAAACTTGCTTTGAAAGACCCCGAACGTGAGGTGGTCTCCGGCATGCACCGTCTTGGTGGTGCCGGTCGAGAGCTGCTCGCCATTCACAAAGGTGCCGTATTTGGAGCTGTCCTTCAGCGTGATGGCCTGCAAAACAGCATGAACACAAAACACATCAGCTCCACCTCTTAGAGACACGGAGCGCCATCTGCTGGACAAATCCTGGAACAGCTCACTCTTGCAGTCAGGTGGAGGGAAATGCTTAGGCGACGCCATTGGAAAAACACATTTGGTGCCATAAGGAACCAAAATGTTGGAGTGTGAAGAACCTTTTAAAGTTTAGCAGGAGAATAAGCCAAAAAAGTACAAAGCTTTGGAGGTCTTGGAGGTGCTGGAGGTCTTCTTTTTAATGTTACCCTGTTTTCTACCCAATTTGGAAGGCTGATTACCCAATCCCCATTTATGTAAACTCCCCCTTTCACTAGCAATACCCCCCAACACCAGGAGGGTGAAGACAAGCCACACGTCTCCTCCAAATCATCTGAAGTCAGCCTGGGTTTTGTTTTCAGAGGAAAGCGCAGCTCCCCAGCTCCGATACAACTGCTAACAGGTACCTGCTATAAAAGGCATTATACAGTCCAGCCCAGCTGTTAAGCATCAGCTTGTAATACCCTGTAGCTGGGCTGGGCTAGGCTGTGCTAACGCCACCTTAGCGAGGTAAGCGCAGCTCCCCAGCTCTGACACAACAGTTAACAGACGCCTGTGTTGAGGGAGTGCCATCAACCCACCCCAGACAGAGCAAAGCCAATTGTGCTCTCTCTGACTCTGGCTGCTGATGGCAAGCAGAATGATGTGGGATTCAAGTAGAGGTCATTTGATACTAGAGCTGGGCAATCTGACGATATTTTATCGTATTGTGATAAATGCTGTTATGGTGACAACAATAAGCTTTTCTAAGCATATGGAGGAGACTGTTAGTGCTTAATAAACACTGATCAGCTGCAGGTTTCATTACCAACAGTGTGATTAGACTGGGTTAATTAGATGCAATTCAGCAGATGTTGTATTCAGTATGGGAGAGGACCTGAATAGTAGTTCAGTAGTAGAATCGGACCCTACTGATGTGTTTAGTCTGTGGTTACATGTATCGTCATGAATATATCGTCTTTAAATATAGTATTTTTACTTATTACGTCTTCATACTTAATTATGGGTGGTTGTAGAGAGGCTCACTTGTTTACTTGATTGTCTATTAATTATAATAAGTAATATTTTAGCTGTTTGTTCATTACAGATCAATGCAGGCTATGTTAAAAAAGTTAGTTAAAGGAATCATAATCAATCAGGCCTGAATTGAATCGTATCAGAGCTGAAACAAATCAGATCAGATTAGTAGCGAATCAAAGCAAACTGAATCATATACATCAAGTATCTACATCATATATAAGTATACGGATGGCCTAAACACGCTACTCATTAACATTTCTCAACAAAAAAAAAAACATCGTTTCTGCACTTCAAAATATATCCAGCAGGGGGGCGACAATGCACTGCTAGACTATCCCAGTGATGGCGCGAATGAACTGAAATCAGCCAAATTCAATGTTTTCTGCCTGTTACTTAAGTTTGAGGCTATTTACTGTTTTCTACGCTCTAAAGGGGACCTGTTTCCCTCTACCTTCAAGAAGTGCAGAGCAGCAACGAGGAAAACGACAGGGCGTGTGACTAGGACAGCTCTCTACTGACAGTCACCAACACGTAACGGCCATGAAGAGGTCCTCGTCCTTCTCACCTGCTCAGTGACCGTGAGGTGGGCGTGGACGCGGCTGATGGACTGGTCATTTGCCAGGAGGATTTCACAGTTCTTACGACCCACTACATACTCTTTACCAGGGAGTAGGTAGAATGGCCCTAGATGTCAAGATGGACGAGACAAGATTGGTTAAGCATAGCAAAGTGGCATCAGCTGATCTCTGAATAACTGCAAGCTTGTGTACCAATGCACTGAGATGTAGGTCAGATGACATCTAGTGAGGATCCATGATAACAGTTACCCCCCAAACCCCCTAAGGAGGTGGGAGGGGGAGGGGGAGGGGGGGCCCATGTACCCCATTTACCCCCCCCCCCCCAATCCAACAGGACCTGTTGATGGTTTCTGCTTTTATAAGCCTAAGTGGATCCATCTACTGGACAGGGCACTGACTAACTGTCCAGCTGGCTCTCCAGAACTAGCCCAGTCCACCCACAGCCCCAGACCCCACAGCCCCACTCTCAGCTCTGCTACCTGGCTCAGATTCAGTAGGCTGGAGCGTCCACATAGCGCTGCTGCAGCCCCTCAAACCGAAGCTGTTTATGCAGCGCAAATCTCCGTCATGATAACCAGCTTACTCACACGCCAAGTCCGAGATTTAACACACTTTTCCCTCTTATTTTTATTCTCTAATTCTCTATATTTTAATGCTCATTCGCGCCCCAACTTTCCACCTTCCTGTGCGCCCGATAGCGCTTCAGTTTCATAATAAAAGTCCGACTCCGCGTTAGAGCCTCGAACTTCCGGACAAAGTAAAAGTCTCTGTTTATTTCCTAGTAGCTAGAAATCAATTTATCCAGAAATCACATGTACACAATGACTTAATATCTGAAATGTGCTCAGTCGGCTAAGACAAATTTGGTGTATATGTAATATTATACTTTTACATATATCTCAATTAATTAGCTAATTAATCAGTCAGTTAATCACACGGTCTACAAAACAGTCCTAAAAACTGTGATGACCTTAATATGGCCTTGTTCAAATGTAATAAAGACTGAGATTAAATCTTTACTTGCTAGCAAGCTAACTGTGAGCCTCAGCCTTATCACTGTGTTTATGTCCCTGATTATTTGAAAACTTGATCTATCATAATCATTTCAAAGGCAAAATGTCTTATTATCCCACAAATATCCATTCAAATTAAAATGATTCATTTGTTTGCAGCCTTTTTTTTTTTTGTGCAAAAAATAATAATTGTGTTTTACTTGCTTACATGTGTACCAACACTGATATCCAGCTAAATCATCTTTTTAATTTTGGAAGAAATTATGCCAGTAATTTTCTCCAAAAGGTAAAGCTGCACGTATTTGTCACTGTACACTGTACAGCAAAATGTGTCCTCCGTATTTAACCCATCTGTGGTTGTGAACACACACTCACACACACACCCAGAGCGGTGGGCAGCCAACTCCAGCGCCCGGGGAGCAGAGAGGGTAAAGGGCCTTGCTCAAGGGCCCAACAGTAGCAGCTTGTCGAGCCCGGGAATCGAACCCACAACCCTGTTAACGATATCCCGGCGCTCTAACTGCAGAGCACCACTGCCTAATCGCTGAGCCACCAGTGTGTTAGCTAGATTAGCCCTGAAGCTCCAAAGATGACTTTCCCTTGACAATGACGCCCTCAAAAACTTTTAGAAAGACTTTTTAAGTATCTAATTTGGGACTGAAACTTGGTAAAAAATTAAAATAAATAAATAAATAAACAAACAAACAACAAAAGTGTGGTATCTTCTGATCTGAACGTGTCGATTATCACTGCTGCGCACACAATACATTGTATTTTTTTTATTTATTTTTTTTGGGCATCATTTAAAAAGTTATTATTTACATGCTGTTAGACATGTGTGATGAATGGACCATCAGCAATTATCCAAAAGGAGCTGAAAAACATTAATTTATCCATTATTTCTCCTTCTTTTGTAAAGTCGATATTATGGAGATGCAAGGTTTTGTTCTGACCGCAATGATTGCAATGGAAGTGTGTGTATTAAGATATTATAGCTGTTATCATCCATTAACTATCATTACTTTAACTATTCCTACCCTTTCTATTAAGATTATATTAGTTGGATTATATAATTATATCACCACACATGATCAGTAGAATTAGTCCTACGTAATGATACAGTGGGACTGTTTATCAATCAATTATTAGTAATTCAGACCAGAGGAGGATAGATGGGCCCCCCTTGTGAGTCTTGGTTCCTTCCAAGGTTTCTTCGGGGGTCTTTGTGTTTACGTTTTATGATTTGTTGATCTGTTGTCCTCTTACTGATTCCTGTAAAGCAGCTTCGTAGCAGCTTGTAAAAAGCTCTACACAAATAAATCAGAATTGAACTGAAGATACAGTATAGTTTCCCCTCAAAGACACACAAGAAGCTTGTATCTCCAAAACAGGGGAGAGGGGCAGGAAAAACCTTAACTTTCGAAGTCAATGAAGTCAATTCTGTTCTGAAGTAATTCTGGAGCATTTCTATTGGTCGGTTCAGAACCAGATACAATTGTCAAAAATAAAAAAAAACAACAACCCAAAAACAGCAAGAATGGAGATACAAGGATTTTGTGGATCATTTATGACATCATGACAAGTATCACATTTCACAAAAAAAAAAAACAGTGCTTACACCATACATTTATTCAGCACGTCTTTAATACAGGCTTGCATTAAAAGTTTATTGAGTTTGGATTGCTTCTGTTTTTTTTATTGAGTCATATTCCCAGTTCAACCATACATTACAAGAGCCACGGCTGTCCTCCCATTCTGCTGCTGGAAGAGTGCAAAGCAGGAGCTACGCTTTAAAGTTTCGATCATCTTCATTATCCCACACTTCATCATACCTTCCAATTTCTGTATATATATATATACGTGTGTCAGTGAATTTAATCTTCAGGTTATTTACATTATTTAACAAGGTGCTCACTGGTATCAAAGGTCAGCGTACCTATTCTGCAGCTAGGATTCCTGAACACTACACTCTAAGCAAAAGGGGGGGTCTATATAGGACTGAAAAAGGGCTCATCAACAATTGTGGAAGCCCTTTTTGGTGCTTTAAGGAAATGTTGTTAAAAGGTTCTATAAATAACCATTAATAAGAGATTTCCCATATACTTGAAAAGGCATAAAAGTAAAGAACCCCTAAAGGACCCAATTTTGAGAGAGTGTACAATGTCCAAAACTGAAACAGGAAAATGAACTGACTCATGATATGGCTTATCCAGGGATATCAGACAAATGGGTTCTTTACTAATAGTGGAACCCTTTTTTGGCGCTATACAGAACCGTTTGAAGACACATCAGCAAAAGCCTTCCCTTGTATTAATTGGTTCTTTGCCTGTAATGGTTCTACAGTAGAGAAGGTTTTTAATAGAGTGCATCTGAAAAACTGCATTTTGTTCCAGAGAAAAGAGGTTCTTAACCAATAGTGGAACCTTTTTGGGGGCTTTTCAGAACTATTTTTAAAGGTTCTGTAAAGAACCACAAGCAAAAGCCTTCCCTTGTATCTGAAGAATCATTTAAGCACTCAACTGGTTACTTGGCTTTACCATGGTTTTACTGTGAAGAACCCTTGAACAACCACTTTTTTAGCTCAGTGTAGCTGAACAATGTGAAAAACAGCATTTTTTAAATTTTCTGTAATAAACTAAATTGCCTCATATGCTTTGGCTTTCCTAGAGATATCAAACAAAGCGAGTTCTATATATAGTACAAAAAAGAGGTTCTTTACCAACAGTGGAACCCTTTTTGGTGCTATTCAGAACTACTTTTTAAAAAGAGTTTATAAACAATTACCAACAAAAGCTTTCCCTTATATTTGAAGAACCATTTAAGCACTCAACTGGTTCTTTGACTTCGCCATGGTTCTATCATAAAGAACCTTTAAAGAACCATTTTAAAAGAAGTGTATCTGAACATGAAACCTGCAATTTTGTTTCCCAGAAAAAATAATTGACCTATATGATTATTATATGATTTGGTATATATGATTTGGTTTCCCCAGGCATATCAGACAAAAGGGGTTCTATATATAAAGTACTGTAAAAGGGCTCTTTAATAATAGTGGAACCTTTTTTGGTGCTATACA
This sequence comes from Salminus brasiliensis, assembly GCF_030463535.1. Classification (NCBI taxonomy): domain Eukaryota; kingdom Metazoa; phylum Chordata; class Actinopteri; order Characiformes; family Bryconidae; genus Salminus; species Salminus brasiliensis. The sequence goes on from NC_132882.1 coordinate 41,637,778, forward strand.
GAACTGCTTTTAGGTTCTAAAATGAAACATCAACAAAAGCTTTCCCTTGTATTTGAAGAACCATTTAAGCACTCAACTGGTTCTTTGACTTTGTCATGGTTCTTCCGTAAAGAACCCTTGAAGAACCCGTTTTCAGAGTTTATCTGAACAATGTGAGAAATTGTATTTTCATAAATTGCCTGATAAACTGGGCTGACTTATTTGATTTGGCCTCTATGGGATATCACACTGTGACTTAAAGGAATACTCTAGCTAATCTCTAGCAACTGCAGCATCGCTCAGCCGTTTATCTCAGACAGTCGTTTCAACTTCTTATCCGTGGTGACCTGACAGTAAGCCACCCATATGGAAGATATAGATTAGAGTCAAAACAAACAAACCGCTGGAGTATTCCTTTATGCCTGGCCCACACTAAAGGATAATCGGACCGATTTGTGGACGGGTTTGCTCTTCCCGACAATTGCAAAAAGTCTCTGATTTTAGGGTGAAAATCCCAGATTATCTAATCTTCTCCCAGAGCAGTTGGGCCGCCCCAATTCTGAATCTTAAATATGAAAAGTGTAATATTTATATTATATATAATAGTTTTCTTTCTAATGAGGTAAATCTGGCTAATAAATGTCTGCTGTATTTCAGCGATACCAGTATCGCTGGAATGGGCGGTTCAAAAAGTGTTCAGATTTACAAGGCTAACATGGCTCCACCCACTTTGAGACTGAGCATCTGAAACGTGTAATATTTATTCCTGTAGCATGGGGTGGATGCCCATTCTCTTGCTAACAACGTTCAGAGACAGAACAATCGGTGAAAGCTCGGTCGTTATGTGTGGGGGGTCTCTCACGTTTGTCCTGTAGTGTGGGCCAGGCATTAACCTCACTTTCAGTCCAATATTTTACCCTTTGGAATATATCATCATCATGCGGTCTCCTTTGTTCTTCTCATAGCCTAAGGTGTAGCTGTTCAGTGCATTGAGTTTGTGTATATTTATTGCCAGAGCTTCTTCCTCGTGTACTTACTAATGGCTTTCAAACAAACTTCAGACAAGTATCAGCAGTGTTAATCTTTCATGCTGAGACACAAGGGTCACTAAGTCGCGTTGCATGTGTGCACACAAAACACAAAAGGAAGGACGCAGCCTTTTTTCTTTTTTTTTTCTTCAACGCATGCAGAGGCATATTTTGGTATTTTGGGCTAAAATTTGGTGCACGGCCCAAGAATGAGTTCAATAAAAAAGAAACACAGATGCAAAGGAACGCTATTCCGACCTTAGGAGAGGTTGTGGAAAAGAAAAAATCATGCACTTGCACAAATAAAGCTAGTGCAGGTCAACTGAACCTCACGCTATTAACCTCAGACGTGGACTGAACTGTGGAATGGGAGACATAAATAAGGGTAGTTGTGCGTGTAGTCGGAGATAAGTTAGCTTTATGACGAGGTGTTTAGGTGTTGACTTTGAGGGAAAAATGACTGTGTCTACATTCTGAGAGTTTGTAGATTGACGATAAAGTGCCTAAGAACCCAAAAAAGTGCTGTGTTCTGCCAATGACCAGTGATGAACAGTCACTGATGTAAGACAGTGTATGTAGAAGCAGGGTTGGGGGGGTGGAGCAGCTTTGTTTTATAGTGTGAAGGCCAGACCCTTGGATGTTATTCCCAGTCTTTCAATAGGATACCCCCAGAACCAAACCTTTAAAAAGGGTCCAGTCATGTTGACAACAACAAGCGTCAACGTATGGGTATGAAACTTTTTACATGGGAAAAGTTTACATGTTTACATGTGTGAGCAGAAGCACTGTCTGAGAGGTGTGGTGCTCAGCCTCTCTGTTGCTAGGTGGTCAGAGACACAGTGAGTGTGTGCATGTTAAGGGAAAAGGACAGTCTGGATGGATGGTCAGACAGACCGAGAGGAAGATATTGAGTAAGGCTGAGAGACAGCTGTGTTAGCCAGGCACAGTCCAGTGAGGTGCTCAAGAGTCTTTCTGGACCTCCAGAAGGTCCGGCAGGAACGTTCCTTACCTTTTCTCCTTCTGAGAAGTCACTTGTGGTCAAATTAAACAATTATGTGAAATGACTCTCCGGTGCTCAGTCCCTCTGTGGACTGTTGGTTGAGATGGTTGAGGTTAGAATGGATCGTTTGGTGGCGCCTTCTCAAGCCCTGCCAGAGCCCACAAGGTCAACAACCTCTGCTCTCCTATTCGTGTGAAACGAGACCATCCCCTGCTCAGAGGGCGGACTCCGAATGGAGGGCTCCGGATGACCCGTGTGGAGGTAGGTAGAGCCTACGCAGCGATATAGCAGACGTGGAGCTCAGGTCACCGCAGCTGCGCAGGTGGATGCCCTCTGCCCTCACAGGGTCGTAATCAGGGCGACGGCTGTTATGCCGACTCTCGCTATGGGAGTGGTGGTGGACGCGCCGATGGTGGTGGGAAGCACGCTGCTGATACTGCTGCCCTCTGCTGGCACCCCAAGAGCTACGCAGTACCTACCGGCAGGGGAGAAAATAACAGGAATGACAAAAATATCACAGGAAGTTTCTCTCTTCTTTACCCTGAATTAAGAGTTTTTTTCTAATGAAGGTAATCAGGCTCCTCAGGGCCCCCAGTGTAAACATACAGAATATGTGTTATGACAATCTTCCCAAAATCTAACAAATGCCTGCTGTATTTCACCAGTATTGCTCTTCTTTCAATGTGGAAAAATCTGTCCTAAAAGTGGGTCAGGTTTACATCAGCATACACCTGACCAATCATAAGGCTAACATGGCTTCGCTCTTTCTTTGAGTTTGAACAACCTGGGGAGCTACAGCTAAAGCTAAACCTGATGAGTCATGACTGGGTTTTTAATTCTTCATGTCTGCAGCCTGTCGCCTCTGTTTTACCCTCGGATTTAGGGGCTTTAAAGGAGCATGATATTCACTCAACAGTCCATATATGGAGACTGCAAAAATGCTGCAAGAATAGCCTGTTTTGAGAACCAATTCAGCCTACCACATTTTATCCATACGATCATTATGGTTCATCATTTAAGACTTAAGGATTTTACCCAAATCTGTATCAGCTGGGGAGTGTAATTCACTTTTACTCCACTGCTGTAAATACAAATCGTGCTATGAGCGCCCCCTCAAGGACATCTCTTTACACATGTTTGTTGGCAAGCTGAGAAATACAGAACCGTTATCTGAAGTAAAAGAAGTGTGTGGGCTGAGGCGTAAGAGTAGTATTAGTCATACAGCTACAGTTATATCTCATGCAGCTCCACCAAAGTTCCATAGTGTAGTAGCAGTGTAACAACCCAGAGTGGGATTGACTATCAAGGTAAGGTAAAATTGCTGCGTTATATTGCTTTAAAGGTACAGTCACACAAATAGCCGTGTAATTCTAACAGATAAAGAGGAAGGTTTAGCTCTCCAAAGAAATAGCCAGGATCAGAAGCATTAGCATTTCAGTATCCCTTTCCCTCTCCCTACTTCACAGGTTCTTGTACAAGCCGTAAGAGAGAGCGGCAGCGGTTGTTTGTAGTAATGACAGCACTGATGGAATGTCCTCACCTGATCAAGCGGCAGGTTTCCCTCTACTCCTGCTCTCCGCTTCGGCACTTGACTACAATTGACAGTGTGCTCCGAAGCAGGGGCTAGATTCCGTTTCGACCTCTGCAGGAAACGCTGCACCAGCACTCTAGTCACCTGCAGAGCAAAACAAGGGGAGGGCTTAACAGCTTTCCTTTGACCAGACTTTATCTGTAAATGTGCAGGGGGTAGGAATTTAATGCAGGAAAACCATGAACGTCTTTATGCACAGGGCTAAATAGTTATTTCAGCATTTTCTATGCTGCTCTTCCACTCCGCTAATAATATAATAATCAATGTACCCTAATGCTTTATTTGCATGGTGTCACAAATATTTATATATTTTTACAGAATACTGACATCAAAAAGTAAGTGAACCAAGTTTTAGGTACAGACCTGATGTTTTACACCACTGTAAATCTCTTAAAGTATTGCTATCAGTAAATGTATGTCACTGTAGTCACTACAAACCCTACTTTTGAACATGGCTTTTGTCCAGAACATGTTGGGTACTGGTTATGTCCAAATGTTTGTGGACACCCCTTCTAATGAATGCTTTCAGCTACTTTGGGTTGCACCTATTTGCTGAAAAGGGTGCAAATGCACTCACTCACACAGCTTATCTAGTCCCGGTACAGAGGTACTGCTGATAGAACAGGACTCTTTGAAGCAGATAAACATGAACCTATTTGCACCATGCCTAATGCCAGCCGTGGGATAGAGCAGTTTTTCCCCAACCCTTGTCCTAGAACTCTTTTAGTGCTTTTCCTGCTCCCCAAAATGCATAGGACACAGGGTGCCTCCAGGACCAGGGTTGAAAAAAAAAACACTGGCCTAGATGGATATAAAGACCCCAGCATTAAGCTGTGGAGCAGTGGAACTGTGTTCTCTGGAATGGTGGACGGTGCTCCATCCAATACTTCTGGGATGAGCGAAGGAGTTGGAGATAAGGTGGGGTGGTGATCATCCACCATCGTGACCTCACTAATGCTCTTGTTGTTAAATCAAATCAAATCCTCCCAGCAGTGCTCCTCCAAAATCTAGTAGAAAGCCTTCCCTGGACAGTAGAGACAGTTACTCCAACCAAAGCAGGACCCTTGATTTTGGAATAAACAATGAATTAGCAGTTGTCCCAATACTAACAAAAAGCCTACCTAGCATTATTTAGAAGTATCAGTGGTGGAATAGTTGGCCAACGTTGACACATTTTTTGGTCAAAGTACCAAAATAGAAGTAGCACAGTAAGCATTGACGCTAAGTAAAGTGTGCTACTGTGCCACTTCTATTTTAGCACCACAGTGTCGGTCTGAGGGAAAGATGGGCTTACCTTAAGGTCTCCCAAAGATCGAGTGCAGTCTTTGGAGACACGCAGAGGACTGCCTGGGGGCTGCTTGGAGGGTAGCTGTTCTGTGGCAGCTTTCAGGCTGCCCTTTCTGGGCAAGGAACCATGGGTTGCCAGAGGAGACCGCGGCAGCAAGCAAGCTTCTGATCGGCCTGTGTGCAAAAAGGCATTTTGGAATTTTGTTGCTTTCGTAATAGATACTGATACTGGACGGCACATTTGTACATGTGGGTCACTGTGAGATCTGAAGTCTTACCTGTTTCTGATGAGGTATAAGAGCCACCCTCACCCACTCCTTTACTGCCCACCGAACCACTAAAGTCACCTACAGAGGGAGGGGCACAACACACTATTGATTAACCTCGCTTTTAGGCATTTCCAGAAGCTAAGGGTCCCCAATCCCAGGATGCTACCAGTGCCAGAAGGGTGAAGGCTTGTATGTACATGCTTCGAGTCTCATAAAGCCAGCAAACGGCTTATTATTTAGAACTGCTCCAAATGCAACGTCAATGGACAGCTCAACAAGCTTGGAGCACACATAGTGCTAAGTTATAGGGGCATAGGATGGCCACCCAAGGGGAGTAAGGCCAGTTACGCTCTCTGGGACTCCTGAGTTGACTACCCTGTCTAAACAACCCTAACCCGACACTCTACCCTGTCTGTTCCTGATTGTATTATGTGTTCTTTAGCCCCAGTTAGGAGTATTTTTGGACTCCACATTGTCAATTGATGGTCACATTAACTAACTAAACTAAACTAGCTTAATTTAGTCTTAAGAACATTGGCAGGCTACAATCTTTTCTTTCCCACTCGGCCACTGAGACCCTTATCCATGCTTTTAAAAAATCTAGGCTAACTGCAATTCTGCTCTCTTTGGCCTGCTATCCCGTTGGCTGAAGAAGCTGCAGTATGTCCAGAATGTGGCTAGCTGCTGGGGTTCTCAGATGCACCAGACTTTAAGAACATCTAACATTCCACTCTGAGGCCAATTACATTAGCCTTTTTTCCACTGTAGAGCCAAATGGTTAATAAGGCCACGCCATTCTGTTCTGCGCTGCTACAGTGCAGTTAGATCAGTTACGCTTTTTTTTCCATTTGCTGTGTTGCTAAATCAGGACGAGGAAGTGCACAACGTTCCATAATAATTATGCGTCAGTTTCGCTCTTTAGTCTTGCAATACAACCTCTAGGCTAAAAGAAGCTGTAATTCATCTGTTAGCATGGTGTAATCTGCATGCATAAATCACACTAGTCTTAAACCACACCAAGGAGGGCATTCTATAGATGTAATGTACCAAATAATGCTGGAATCCACTGTCTGAGTTTCTGTCTGAAACTAACGCAATGGAGTTTGACGGTTGGAGTGCGTGTGATGTCTTCGGCATGCAGTTAGCACTATGCTAATGGAACGCTATTAGCTCCATAATAAAGAGCTTGCATGGAGAACCTTTGCATGATGTTACATTATGTGCTGAGAAACTCGTGTACCTGTGTCAGTGGAGGACAGTCCTGGTTCACTGTGAGACCTCACAAGAGGCAGGAGAGAATCACTGTCCCTTCTGTCCCGCCCACCACGTTGATGAACGCATGTTCCAGAGTGGAAAACAGGAGCTGCGTTGCTCTGCTGGTCTTGTGGGGCAGCTGAGGAGGCAGAAGTGCGTGGACTGGTGGCATCAGATGAGGAACCTTGTCGGCACGGGGTGCAGGGACACACTCTGACTTCTGGAACAGAGGAACGCTGTGAGGCAGCACCAGTCACCATCTCTAATTGTGAACAACTACTGGCCATCAGAGCTTGGCGTCTCATAACTGGGGACCTGTAGATAAGAAAGGGAAAATGGAGGAAACATGAAGGGAGAATTCAGCTGGTATTAAAGTCAAGGAGTATACTACACTACCGGGATTTGTCCTTACCTGTAGGTTGAGGTATTGTAGGTGCTGGGAGAAGAGCAGGAGTTGGATCTCTCCCCTCTGAAGCAGCGTTGAGCCGGAGGGGGAATGGCTGTCCCTTCGGGATGCACGGTGGGGCAGCGGAAGCTGACATACTCGCCCCCCTCCCCTCCCTCACTGGCCCCTCGCGTCCGAGAACGCACCCCTACCCTCACCTCCAGCAGGCACGAGTCCTCTGAGGGCGAACTGTCATCTGGAATATCCACAATCTCAGACATCAACAGAGAGCCACTATCCATCGACACTGAGAAAGAGAGACAGAGTGTACACACAAAGGAGGCATTACAGAGAAAGGGAAGACAATGAACAGAACAGGGGCGGCTAAGGGAGCCACACCTTCACCGCTGAAAGCTGTTGAGGTTCCTCTCTCGACGGACAGTTCACCAGCATGAGCGTCGAAGACTGTGGCCTGCAAAAAAAGAAAATGGTCATAAGCTTATACAGTCACTGTTTCCATTAATACAGAACCAATCAGGTTACAGGTATGGATGTCCCGATCAAATCAGAGTCTCTTAATGCTGAGTATCAGCCGACACCGATCCAATCTGATCTTTGTGTGTATAAATAATACAACCACACAGTTTAGATAAGGTGAGCGGCTGATTAATACGTCCCTTTTTTTAGTAACAGTCTGGACTGATATCTGTTGTTGTTGGCCTACTGGTGTGTAATAACTGGTTTATAGTGGGTGAATGTGCTGTGTGTGATTTTATGTTTCTATAGCTAATGTATATGTATTAGCAGTAGCATTAGCCTCCACTCAGTTCTGAATGGGCTCTTCAGTGCTGGTTTAAAAATAGAGAAAGGCCAGCAGTTCTCCGGACGGTAAAACATTTCAGTGGTAGTTTCATACCAGTCTCTTTTTCCTCTGTAAAATAGCTGGCTGCCTTGAGGACACCAGATGGAGCTCTGAACACTGTGGTTTAATCAAAGACTCTGAACTGGATCAGGATTTAAAAAGCCCCGCTCCATTCAAATATACCTGGATTGAACTGGGACATCCCTAGTTATGGGTAAGCATATATATGTATGTGGTACATAAGTTAATCACTGGGTAAATATAACAAATACTGGAATTATTGAATAGTAAGATTATAGTATATAGTCCATGTTGTACAAGTTAGCGTTTAACATAGTCATATCAGAATATTATGACCACCTACCTAATAGTGGAAATAACCACGAACCAAGAACTTGCTCGGCTGCCACTAGACGTTGTGGCATGGACTGTATTAGCTGATGGAAGGTTTTCATTATAGAGGTTAGCTTCCCTCACAATGGTGCATCGATTGCTCTGTACTGTAGTCGGCATTCCCTTCTGGCATCAGTGGCCTGTGGGGTACCACTGTTATGCAGCTGGGAGGCCCTCCATCTGTGAGAAGTCCATTCTCAGTACACCTTCACCAGGGCGGCTCTAGAACATCCCACAAAGGTAGCGGTTTCCGAGACGCTACCAGTCTTGCTTCAGTCTCATCCAAGCCAAGGGTGGTTATTCTCACTATTAGGTAGGTGGTCATAATATTCTTACCTAAACTTACCTGGCTGGGAGCTCTTTGCCCCATCACTGCCTCGTATGGAGGAGGGCAATCTGTAGGATACAGAGGAACTGGGCTCTCCATTGATCCATTATATGTGATACTGCAAATACACATACACAAAAAATAACAGGCAGTAAGTACACAAAGAGCATAATTAGTACGTGGACTGAATTTAGTGCATCACCTTCTGATCAAAAAACACTGTACTCTGCTGTTCTCATACAATGATGTTCCAATGTTTGTGGACACCCTTACTAATGAATGCATTCAGCTACTTTAAGTTGCACCCATTGCTGACACAGCTTGTCTAGTCAATAACAGGACTCTCTGGATCAGATCAACATGACCATATTCACCATTTGTGTTGGACACAGATGGAATTTGGCCTTCAACTTTAACCCATCCGTGTGAACACACACATGCATACACACTGGAGAGCAAACAAACCCAGTGACCGTGAGCAGTGCAGTGGGCAGCTATCACTGCGCTGTCTGGGAAACAGAGAAGGTTAAGGGCCTTGCTCAGAGGCCTAAGAGTGGTGGGGTATAGAACCCACAACCCTGTCATCAATAAACTGGTGCTCCAAGCGCTGAGCTCAAACATTTGGTAAAAAGCCTTCGCTGGGCAGTAGAGACAGTTATTCCAACAAAAGCAGGATAAGCTCTTTTTTATACCCTGGATTTCTGAAGAACCAATAAATGAGCAGGTGTCCCAATACTTTTGTCCAAAACGTTAAGCAGTTTTATTAATTAGTATAGTATGTTAGCATTAACATGAGGCAATAGAGGCATACTGAGAAGGATGTATATCAAAGCTGAAGTCTAACTGAGCTGTGACGATGTTGGGCACAAAATTTGAAGCACTTGCCAGGCTCAGTCCTGGCAGACCACAGCACTGCAGAGTTTGATCTCTGCAGAGCTGCAGCCCACCAGAAACAGAGTTTGAGAGCAGTGTTTAGTCTCAGCTTCAGTGTGTTGTGCGTGTATGTGCGGTCCTCACCTCTGAGCGTCAGTCTCAGAGCTGCAGGTGTATTCTGGAGGGTAGTAGGGAGGAGGGGGGATAGGGGCGACAAACTCCTCAAAGTCCATCATGTTTGTGAGGAAGGCGTCCTGAGGAGTGGTGCATTCTGGGTTAACTGAGCGAGTGCGGTGTGGAGCCAGCTACAGAGGAACAGAGGAGGAGGGAGAGATTTCGACACACCACAGCAATAAGGCTGGAGGAAATTGATGTTGTCTTTGTAAACAAAGTTAAGTTGTACGTCAGTTTGAGCGCTGACTAATGCCTAATGCTTACCAGATGCAGCAGATCCAGGGAGAAAATATGGATGCTGCAGGTAACAGTTGATAGAGTGCAGATGATGGTGGAGAGTATGCTGAGCCCACAAGCACTAAACAGCAGATCCTAAATTCAAGATTCAGAACACGTTAAACATACATTGAAATGAACAGGCAAATAAATGCTTAAAGATCGCAGCCATAATCTGTAATCTGTAATCATACAACACCTTCATCACTTTAAAATAGGTGTGTTTGAGGAGAACAACTACAGAAAGAACCCACCTTGAGCTGGTGCCGTACTGAATGGCAGTCTGCATGCAGGTACAGCACTAATGTCTCATCCTCTGACAAAGAGCATGTCTGCTTTGGGTCACAACATAAACACAGACCATTCTCCACCTAAAACACATACGCAATAAAAGAAGGTTAGACAAGCGCAAAGAAGAGAAGGGAAGGGAAAAAAGGAGAAGAATAGAGAAGAGAGGAGAAAAGAAAGGAGGATAGAAGAGAGGAGAGAAGATAAGAAAAGACAATAAAGGAGAAAATAAGAGAAGATAAGAGAAGAGAGGAGAGGAGAAGAACAGAGAGGAACAGAGGAGAGAAGAGAAGAAAAGAGGAGGAGAAAGGCAGAATGAAGAGAATAGGTGAGAAGAAAGGAGGAGAGAAGAGGAGAGAAGTCAAGAGATAAGAAGAGAAGAGAAGAAAGGATGAGAGAAGAAAGGATGAGAGAAGAGGAGAGAAGAAAGGAGGAGAGAAGAGAAGAGGAGCAAAGAGTAGAGAAAAGAATAGGAGAAGGAAGGTAAGAAGAAAGGAGGAGAAGAGAGAAGAGATGAAAAACTGAGACACTATGATAGAACAGGAGAGAAGAAATTAGATGAGAAAAAATGAGGAGAAAGGGGGAGGGAAGAGCAGAGAAAAAGGAAAGGATGAGAGGCTACCTGGCAGGTGAGGTAAGATTTGACCATCTGGGCGTTCTGACAGGACAGCATGGAGCCAGCCAGACTGAGAATCACACACACCGCAGACAGCAGCATGAACAGCGATACCTGCACGACACACACATTTACTACACTGAACCTAAACACACACACAACACATACAAGACTCTTCTTCATATAGGATAGACAGACATACCACCAATGTGAAGGGTCTTCTCCAGGAGATCACTCCAACTATTCCTGAGGCCACCACCTGTAAGACAGAACAGAGAGTAAAACACTCCCAGACCCACTCCTCACTCTCACAATGATAATGACCTGTCCTACCCTAGCAGATGGCACCTAACTCCAGGCATCTGTGGCCTGGAGTCTTAGAGATCATGATAGGCTCTCTCTGGGTGGGTTAAGATGGCTTTCCAATCACAATCGCAGTGCTAGCTGGTGTGGGGGTGACTACAAACACAACATAAGCAGTAAGCTAACTAGCAGTTTACACTGTCATTGCATTCCCAGTCAGAGTATCGGGATCCGGGACCAGTCCAAGCATATTTTGATGGACTATTTATAGGCTATTTTAAGCCTGATCCAGTTTTGATCCTTTGTTTTCACTGCTGTGTTCTAACAGAGTGCCCTCTGGTGTTTTACAGGCGCCATTAATGGCCATTATTCTCAGCCCACAGCAGTGAGGAGTGACCTCAGAAAGGGAACAGAACAGTTTAGAGTCTGCAGAGTGGAACAATCTTACAGTGGAACACAGTGGAAAATGTGCCAATGTTAGCACAGGGAAAACTAACTGTTAGAATTAGACACTGGAGATGGAAAGACTGTATAGAGGAGGAAAATGAGATGGAAAATGGGCTGTTTTGTCTCTGAAACATATGGGGATGGGTGGAGCTACGCATCATACCGCATCCAGCCAGCAGAGGCGCTAGACCTGTAGTGGCTTTACTTTTTTACCCTTAGCTAGTTTGTATTGGCAAGGATTTGATGGAGTCAATATGGAGACCGCAATACTCTACCTACACTACACTCTGCCTAACTACTCTTGGAAGAGGAGGGTCTTCAGTCTGCGTTTGAAGACAGCAAGCGACACCCAGGGGAAGTTCGCTGCACCGCTTCGGTAAAGGATGCCGAGTCAAGCTGAGCCATCAAGCCGAGGTGAACTTTAAGGGTGGCCTCTCAAGAGAGGAAAGGTTGAAATTCTTGAGAACGATACCTTCAAGTCATCCATGACTATACCAAGGCTTTTATACCAATGCTTCCACCTTATGCTTTTAGTTACCACAAAACCTAAGCACAGTGAAGGCTGCTTGAGTATTTCACAGATATCTTCTTTGCATCGAGACTGCCAACAAAATACTCAGATAAATAATAAAATTAATAAATAAATACCAGGCATTTTGAATGTGTCTCCAGTGGCCACTTGTGATCAGATTTCCACTGGAGAAGGAATTTCATTCAAGGAATTAGACCCTGCAGACTCATCTGGGTGCGCACCAGAAGTGCAGATCGGTGGGAAAAGGTTGCATTTAATGCATTCATTGATGAGCAGTGGCTCACAAATGTTAAATTGTACATTTGATATGTTAACCATTATGCAGTAGTTCGTTCCGAGCTCACAATCTGATTGGTAGATCTGTGAAAACAGTCGGCTAACTAGGCTAACGTTAAAGGGACGGACAGCGTCTTTATTTATGTTATTTTAGCGTGAAAAAAAGGGGGCGGAAATGCTAATGCTAAGTCCTCGAAACATAAATGCAGAATTTTTTCCTTTCAGAGGAGTCTATCATCGACCAATCATGCTGAACGATGACGATCAGCAATCAGTTCGTTCACTGGTGATGAACACTGATTGGTTCACGTCTTCTAGAAATGGTTCATGATGATTTATTAGCAGCTTTTAATGATTCAGTAACTACTTTAAATGATTCAATAAAGACTTTACATGATTCAGTAACTACTATAAGTGACTCAGTACCTGCTATAAATGATTCAGTAACTACTAGAAATTAGAGAGCAAAGGATCGGTCGGCCATAATTCAGCTGATACTGAGATCTGGTCAAATCATATATGATCCATATTTTGCAAGATTTATTTTTTTTTACAAACACATATTTGTAGAATGTGTCAAACTCACATTCCTCGCAGAAGAAGCAGAGTAAAGACTTTTAACACTACTAACCAGATACCCCTTTCAAGAGTACATTACTCAGCCCAGTACAGTGAGTATTAAGGTAAACGTGGCATCCAGCCTTGCCCTTGATCGATATCGGTTGATCACTGGTGATGAACACTGACTGGTTCATCTCTACTACAAATGATTCAGCAACGACTTAAAATGATTCGGTAACTGCTATAAATGATTCACTAACTGCTATTAATGATTCAGTAGCTACTATAAATGACTCAATACGTCTGTAAATGATCCAGTAACTGCTATAAATGATACCAGTAGGTTCCATAAATAACTCAGGAATGGTTGTAAATTATTTAGTAACTCCTATAAATACATAAATATAAGTACAATAACATTTTTATTGATTAGTTACTATAGATAATTCCATAACTTCTTTAAATGATTCAATAACAACATTAATTGATCTGGTTACTGCTATAAATGATTCAGCAGCTACTACAAATGACTCAATAATGACTTTAAATGATTCAGTAGCTCCAATAAATGATTCAATGATGCCTTTAAATTCAGTATCTACTAAAAATGATTTCGTAACTATTTTAAATGATTCAATAATGACTAATGATTAATTGTTTCAGCAACTGCTATACATGATTGACTAACTGCTATAAATGATTCAGCAGCTACTCCAAATGACTCAATAACGACTTCAAATTCAGTATCTGCTGAAATGATTCAGTACCTACTATAAATTATTCAGTAGCTCCTATAAATGAATCAGTACCTACTATAAATGATTCAGCAGCTACTCCAAATGACTCAATAACGACTTCAAATTCAGTATCTGCTGAAATGATTCAGTACCTACTATAAATGATTCAGTACCTACTATAAATGATTCAGTAGCTCCTATAAATGATTTCGTAGCTACTATAAATGATTCAGTAGCTCCTATAAATGATTCACTAACTGCTATAATGATTCAGTAAGTAAGAGGATGAGAACTGTAAGTATGGGCCCACAGACAGGCCATCAGCGCTCAAAAGGTCAAACGGTGGTGACCTGACCAGGGTGTAAGTCAACCAAAAGTGGGTGTTTGGGAATTTTAACAGTCCTTGGCTGTGTGTGTGTGTGTGTGTGTGTGTGTGTGTTCATGAAAGTAAGCTGTGTGTGCGGACACTTACGAACAACCCGGCCCAGAAGGGAAAGGACTGCCTGACGCGAGGCGAGGAGGTGAACGCCAGGCTGGTGAAGCTGAAGGCGAGGACCATGCCTCCAAGCGCCAGGTGACACAGGCCCAGGTACAGCAGCACGCGCGCGCTCGACCTCCCGGAGAGCACGCGGCGACTCCCGGAGAAGCCCCGCGACCCGGACACCGACACCACGCTGCTGGAGTCGGACGGGGAGGGCATGTTCGTTGGTTCTGTTTGGGCTGGGAGAAACTTTCCCTCAGTTCTTTGTTTATTTGGCCAACTTTCTCTGCTCGGGTCTCATCGGCTAGCGAAGCTAACGTTAAAGGAACGAGCAGCGGGGATATTTACGTTATTTCACCGTGAGGAAAAGGGGGCGGGAATGCTAATGCTAAATCCCCGCAGCATCAATGCCTCATTCCCCCTCTCAGAGGGGTCGGATTAGCTGTTTTCCGTCGCTCCACGGCGGTATACTGGCCTCTCTCCCCCCCATCCTCGAGCCACTGCAGTAGCCGGAGATGCAGCGCCCCTCTCTCCACCCCACCCCCAACCGCCTCCGGGCCTTTCGGCTACTCCCGTGCGAACCCGGCGGCTCTGCCTCACTCCCGTGTCCAGTCTGACGAACCGACGGTCCTCCCGGTGCTACAGTGCACCCTTTCCGTGGCTTGGAGACCCCTCATAAAGTACCAGATCACATATCACACAGACGCGCGCGCGCACAGCCTATTAACGTCAGAAATTCACACGGACAGAAATCCGCGCGTGCATTGCGCTAACCGCTAAACAACCGTTGTATTTTGAATTTTTAAAAAATAATACGATTTAAAAATAAATAGCCGTTTTTTCCGTTATTTTTTTTTTTCCCGGGAGTTTTTTCTTCCCTTCTTCTCAGCAGTTTTCCCGTTTTCCCCCCTCCTCTCCTCCCCGCAGTCACGCGGACTGCCGTCCCGTCCCGTACCGTCCCGTTAACGTGCAAGCATCCGCGGTGAGCGCGCCTCCTACGTCATCGTCGACCGTGAGCGCGCGCTCCCGTTACTCCCGTTCGTGCTTCCTCACGGCGCAGCCCTCGCCTTTCTCCTCCTCATCCTCCCTTCCGACGGTCCGCCTCGCCAGCCACCCGAACCGAGCCCGAATACGCGGGAAGGTGGTCTGCACTGCTCGCTCGAGCGATGCGGCACCGTAGGCCCGCTGATGCTGCGGAAGCGCCGCGTTGCTTAGCGACCCGCTGCACTACCTGCCACCGCCGCCGTCGTCAGGCAAGCGCCAGTGCGCTTGGGATGCGCATGCGCGAAGAGCTCAGCCTCGCAGGGCCTGAATCTGTTGACATGTGGAGCTGTGCTGAAGTGAAAGTGCGGGCGTAGTGAACGTACGGGTTCTCAAATAGACGCGTAGAACCACAATGTAGACTATCAAGAACCTTAGGACACTGTTTTGGCAAGTTTTGATTAGTAGGTAAATGCATATATGTTCCCATTTGTAAGGCAATCTCAATTATAAGGCATGCACTACATGTCCAAATGTTTGTGGACGCACCTTCTAATGAATGCATTCAGCTACTAGCAAATGTGCACGCACACAGCTTGTCTAGCCCCTGTAGAGAAGTATTGAGAAGGATTGGCAATAGTATAGGACCCCCTGGAGCAGGTA
Source organism: Salminus brasiliensis (assembly GCF_030463535.1). Lineage (NCBI taxonomy): Eukaryota > Metazoa > Chordata > Actinopteri > Characiformes > Bryconidae > Salminus > Salminus brasiliensis. Next base: position 41,653,362 of record NC_132882.1, read on the forward strand.
AACTTGACCTTATTGGCTCCATGCTGCCTAATGCCAGTAGTGGGCTAGAGGGGTATAAAGCCCCCCAGCATTGAGCTGTGGAGCAGTGGAAGAGCTGTGTTCTCTGGACTCCATCCAGTACTTGGGGTTAAGGTGGGGTGGTGTTCATCAACTTCTTGAGCTCACCGATGTCTCTTGTCACTGAATGCTCATAGCAATTTTCCTTGAACAGTGGAGACAGTTACTCCAACAAGAGCAGCATAACCTCTTTTTAACAAGAACAACAATGAACAAGCTGGTGTCCCAATACTTCTGTCAAAATGTATAAAACTAAAAACCATCTATTGAAATGCAGGTTAATTTTTCTGTAAATGGACAGTTGTTGATTGTGGTCAAGGAGTTCCATCTAAGGTTTCCTTCTTACGGCTCTTCCATGAAGATGATGCGTATGGAAGCAATGCTGCACAGTAGAAGAGTGAACCAGCCTCTGACACAAACGTGTAGTAGGCCCCAATGTAGCTATTTTTCTCCCAGTGTGTGTGTGTGTGTGTGTGTGTGTTACGGTCAGATGCACTAGCTATTCAGATAAAATGTGACCAATAGATGATCATGGGATAATTTGGGTATCTGATACACAGTGACACAAGCTTAGACCCAAAGCAGGTCTTTTCTACACTGGCTTTAAGGTATAATTAAGTGTGTTAGCCCAAAATATGAAACGTTAAACTTTGCTCATTTGACAGTTTATTCAAAGCAGCTTAAAATACATACATGATAGAGCGTTTCAGACGCTCTCTAAAAAAGGACAGAGCAGGAGAGAAGATTTCGGGGGCGGAGACTAGAAAGTGCTGGAGGAGAGATAGAGAGAGGGAGGGAGAGGGATGGGGCTAATTGCTCTAATTATGCAAAAACAAAAGGCACAGTTCTTTCCAAACACAAATCAGAGGCACTAATTCTCCCAGAGGCACTCCGGCACAACCTTATGAACGTTCTCATCTCATCAACCTTCTAGAAGGCAATATTCCCTTTCTGTATCCTGTGTTTTTTTTATATATACTGTAATTCTTCACTTTCATGACCATCTAAAATCACTTCCACAGACCCATTCTTCATTTTAACAGACTGGCCAATTGTATAGAGACCCTATAACTAACTTAAATCCCTATGCGGTAAATGCAGTACTGTGGGATATACAGTACCACTCACAGCACTTCTTTTTAACTGCATAAAAAAAAAGAAGAAGAAAAAAGCTTGAAAAAGCATCTTGTGCATCTCCACCTCTCCACATCTTTAACTACAACATATAAAAAATGTGACGTGTAAACATACACTAGCCCTGGCCCAGCACTTAACCCCAACTATGGAATGGGATACAAAACTAAAATGTAAAAATTAAAAAATAAAATAATACAAATTTCATGTTTTGCAAATTTGGTCATTTCCTGTACTCTGGTATAATGTCCTCAGGTGTGTATATGTAATTCTATGCAAGTTTTAAAAATTCCTTGTGTGTAATACTGCTATGTTGTAGGAGTGTATGCATATATATGTGTGTGTGTGTGTGTGTGTGTGTGTGTGCCAGATGAAAAGAGTCTGCCGGCTAGCCAGGCGTCTAAAGCAGAAGACACTTGGAGGACTTCTTCTCCGGGGTGGTGGTGGTGGTGGTAAGTCTGACGTCACGGCCTGTCGGACCCTGTAGGAACGAGAGAGCGGCAGGAAACATCATGAACGTCCTTCCCGAAACGACTCCCTTTTCAAAGCTCCGAATGTAATCAGAGCATTGTTAGGAGTGGAGTCGGAGTTTACATAAGCGCGGTAAGCAAAAATCTCCTTATATATACACACACACGCATACAAACTCACCGACTTCTTGCCTGATTTCAGCAAAATGTCTCGAGCCAGAGAAAGGAAGGACTGCAGAGAAGAGACAGCATTTAGTACTGTGGAAACGGTGTAGTAACTGTAGGTTCAGGATATCTGGCAACCACATATCGCTATGGCGCTAAATTCGGTTATTCTGTTAGTTGGTAGTGTAGACTGGGTCCATCACTCACTAAAACCATGATGCAGATATTATATGAAGACTTTATGGCTGGGTCTACATTAAATCACAGACTCCTGGCATGGCTGATTGGACCGAACATTGATCGGACAAACAGACCAGCAGGGAGGCAGACAGATGGGCTAATTTGCTAGCTTGGAGGTGTAATGCTGCATTCCACTTAAACTTGGATGTCGGAAATGTCAACTGGAGCACCCCACAAGTTGGATTTCCTACTCGGAAAGTCAGGCGAGCCTCACCAACCCAAAATCAAACATGGCCGCACTGCACATCAACAGTAGTAAAAGCAGTGTTAGTGTTGCAGTTTATCAGCACTTCTATCAATCGGTGTCTCATTAAATCAAGCATATGCTTATAGTACTGTCCAACTTTTATTTATGGACGTGTTTCCACTTTGATTGGCTGCGCAAAATACAGCATAATGCATTGTTATCAACTGCTAATGCTATTAGTGCTAACCTGGGGCATAAAAGTGGGACATACTTGGGTTAGATTTGCCATCAAACACCAGTTATGGTATTAGTCTTTAGCTAACTGCTAACTGAAATGGTGTACAATTATCCGAATTATGAACTGGGACACGGTCAGCTTGGGTTAGCTGTGGCTAGCGAGTCAGGTTTCATTCACCAGGTTTCTCTGACTCTGAAAGAAAGGGATTGTTGGAAAAGCCATAGTTGTGTTAAAGCTGTGGGTGGAACAACTAAACCCAGTCTTGTGACTGGTCAAGCTTGTGATTAGGACCCAATTTACGCTGAGAGGAGAGAAATATGGTTAAATACAGTTGTGGCCAGAAGTTAACAATGGTCAAAAGCCGTTTTTGCACCACGAGCCCTTCAAGCTTCAAGTACGGCTCGGCTTGACCCGCCATCCCTTAAAATCCACGGAAGACAAGTGTCCAGGCTTTTTTGTCTCCTGGCACCGAAGTGGTGGAACGAACTTTCCCTGGGTGTCCGAACAGCAGAGTCCAACACTCGCTGTCTTCAAACCCAGACAGAAGACCCTCCTCTTCCAAGAGTACTTGGGCGAAGAGTAGAGTATTATGGTCTCCTTGACTTGTGTTTAGTAGAGTCTAAGCTTAGAGGTATCTTTGAATTTTAGACTATTCAATCTAGCTGAGGTTATTCCTGAGTAAACAGTGAAGCACTTTTGAAAGTCGCTCTGGATAATAGTCAGTTCTGTAAATGTAAGTGTAAGAAAACACTACTTTAAGCTCTGAGGGGCGTTTATGCTAATAAGTAGCTTTATGTTTTAGGTCAACTCTGTTTACAATCAAGTGTGTGTAGAGGCAGCAGTCACTTTCCCACCTCTTCAACATTGATGCTTGACTTTGCACTCGTTTCGAAGAATCGAATCCCATGGTCCTTGGCGAGCTTTCATGAAAACAGAAGTTAGGAGTTAGCTTGATGGTCACTGTACTTGACACTATATGCAGTCATATCAGAATATCATAATAGTGGGAATAACCACCCTTGGCTGGGATTATACTAGCGATAGAGGTTATCTGGTGGCCCGTCAATACCCTGTGGGGCACTACTCTTAAGCCATTGGAAGGCCTTCAATGTGCGAGATGTCCATTCTCAGTACAACTTTACTACGGCGGCTCTGGAACATCCCACAAAGTCAACAGTTTCCAAGATGCTACCATCCTTTGCCCACTGTCGCAGTCATATTAGAAGATTATGACCACCCCTGGTTTGGAATTAACTCGGCCTGGGACATAAAATAAGCAAGCACACGAGTCAGTTGTAGCAGAGTACAAAACTATCGTCATGGGCTCGGGACATGATTTGACTGATGTCCAAAAGGGCATGACAATAGGGTACAACTCAGAAGGTGGTAGAACCTCGGAAAGTGCTAACTTTGTGGGATGTTCTAGAGCTGCTGTAGTGAAGGTGTACTGAGAATGGACTTCCAACAGCAGAACAGTGGTGCCACGTGGACCACTGATGCCAGATGAGAATGATGACTCACGTGAGGGGTACAGAACAATCAACGTGTCACTGTGGCTCAGATAACTTCTACAATGAACACTTTCCATTACCTAGTACTGGCCATGCCATGATGTCTCGCTGGGGTCATCCAAGCTAAGGGTGGTCATTCCCACTAATAGGTACTTGGTCATAAAAATTTCCCTTCATTTGACTCACCTTCTCACCCATCTCCTTCGACACCTTTCTCTTGGCTTCTATGTCACACTTGTTGCCCAACAACATCCGACTCACACCGGCTGAAGCATTCTGGGAAAAGCAGGGCAGAGAGGCATGCTTAGTTCCTTAGAATCTCAGCGGTGAGACAGGTTCGAACAATCATGCCCTGTGTGCAAGCCTGGGAGTTCCTCTGCCAAGCTAATAAGAAGTGAAACTACTCGCAGAACAATAAAGCTTAACTGTACTTTACAGATGTTATCCAGCTTTGCAAACAGCTTCCCTCTTGACATGGGTTCATGTATCAAAAACAGCTCTAATGCATTTATATATGGCCATAACATTAAAACCACCTGCCTAATATAACTTCGGTACCCCTTGTGCCACCAGAACAGCTCTAATCTGTCAAGGCATGGACCCCACAAGACCTCTAAAGGTATGCTCAGGTATATGGCACCAAGACACTAGCAACAGACCCTTTAAGTCCTCCATGTTGTAAGGTGGGACTTCCATGGATCTCATCAATGAGCCTTGGGTGTACATGACCCGGTCACCGGCTCACAGGTTGTTCTTACTCTGAGCACTTTTGGTAGGTACTGATCACTGCATACCAGGAAGGCCCCACATTACCTTCCTGGTGTTTTGGAGATGCTCTGGGATGCCCAGTTACAATTTGGCCCTTGTCGAAGAGTCTCGGATTCTTATGCTTGCCCACTGTTTTTGCTTTTAACACATCACCTCTAAGAAGTGACTGACCCCACCCTGTGTCAGGTGCCACTGTAAACAGATAAATAATGGTATTCACTTCACCAGGCTGTTTCAAAACTCTGTGTGATGTGATCTTTCACCCCTGGCATCTCCACTACCCACTTATAACTGGATTCCACAAACATTACCTGTGTTGTGATCACCTAGATGTCATGTGGTCTTATGTATCCCTGACCACTTTAGTCTTTCCACCCAAACTCATGAAGGCCTTGACTTAAGCCATGAGGTACAACACATGTCCATATTATGATTATCTGGTGCTGGGTGGGTCGGTCTTACCTCCTTGATACTCTTCATCCAGTTTTGAATGTTCTCAAAGGACTTCTCGTCAGTGATGTCATATACAAGGATGATGCCCTGAAACAGATACGTCACGATTGCGTTATACAGTTGTGGTCGGACGTTTACATATGCTCATCATGGATATGAACGTCATGGCAACAGGCCTTTTCATCTTTTCATCACACCTCTGATGTGTATTTGGCATCACTGTTCTGTTGGACCACCTAATTGTGTCCAAGTTTCAACCATCTAGCTGATGGCATGAGGTTATTCTCAAGAATTCTGAGGAAGACAATATTCTGTCCACTTTGTGCAATGGGACAGTTCCCCTGGCAGCAAAACAAACCTAGAGCAGGAAGCTTCCACTAGCAGGCTACATACTATGACTATCCCTAGTGCACTGTGTAAGTCTAGCTTCTCTGCATACGTCGTTAGCCTCCTTTCGTCCTGTTCTTCAATGGTCAGGACCCCACAGGACTGACCACCACAGAGCAGGTAGTATTATGTAGGTGGTGGGACAATTCTCAGCACTGCAGTGCAGTGACACTAACTGACATGGTACAGGGGTGATGTTTGTGTGTGTTGCGCTGCTGACATGAGTGGATCAGATAGCGTTTAAACACTGTGTCCACTAACTGTCCACTAATCAGACACTCCAACATAATAGGTCCACCTTAGATGTAACATTAGAGACCAGAGATCTGGTGCTACACAGTTTGCACAGTGTTGGTCATCCTCTAGTCCTTCATCAGTGCCCACAGGACGCTGTTGGCTGGATATTTCTGGTTGGTGGACTATTCTCAGTCTAGCAGCAGCACTGACCACCACCGCATATGTGCCCCTGCAGTGAGTACGACCCACCGCCCAAATTATAATACTACCTGCTCTGTGGTGGTCACCTTGGGGGTCCTGAGCATTGAAGAACATGGTGAAAGGAGGTTAACTAACAAATAGAATTACACAATGCTCCTATGTGGTCAGTGGAGCTGATATAATGGGCAGAGCTTATTCCAAACCAGGGGGAGTAAGTGTGTGTGTGTGTGTGTGTGTGTGTGTGTGTGTGTGTATAATTTACCATAGCTCCTCTGTAGTAAGCCGTAGTGATGGTCTTAAACCTCTCCTGTCCTGCTGTATCCCTGGAAAATAGAACCAGTCATAAACACGGAGTTACTCAGAAGGCATTGCATCATAAGGAGTCATGTGGCCTATGCTTCACCTCCTTCAGCGATTAGGTGTGACAAATGGACTCTGTACTTCCGTGTGACCGGCCGACAGGATACAGCTGACTCTATGGTGTTGGCTGTGGGCCTGCTAACGTCCTGACTGGGGGATTTCTCCTGCTCTCCTGCCTTGTTACAGTATGCAGATCACATCATATATATACACGTAGCAGTGTATGGGGCCAGAAATGCAAACCACCGTAGCGTCCTGTCTCCGCTGATCCTGATTAAACGTCTCAGTACCATTTGCATTCTCTTTGCCCTGAACCCAAGCTGCACAGATACATCGGCATCTCCACAGCAGTTCTCAGTGTTCTCCGCTCAGGCCAACCGACTCTACTCCTCGCTACTGCTTAAGCGGAATGAACCCTTTTCACCTTGATGGTTCCTCGCAAGTCCCTGGTCATAAAAATGCACCAAAATGTTTATTCCGCTTCATTATTGCCACATTACCATACATCAGTGGGCGGAGCACTGTTATAACAATCCCCCAGTGCACTGTAACGTAAGGGAGCGATAATGGAACACCCATAATCCATCGCGTTGTTTGCTTTGAAGAGTTTGCAATCTGCTGTTGCCAGATTGGGCGGTTTCCAGCCAAACTGGACGCTGACACCAGGGCTTGAATATGTCTCTGGGAAGGTCCCTCTTTCAGGAAACGAGCCACAGCACAGCAGGATTTGAGCTGGCTTTGGTTGGTGTAGGTAGTGGCTAACACCACTGCCCTCCCACATGGCAGACTGGGCTTCGGTTCCCCAGCGGGGTAAGCCCACCAGAGTGGGTACACTCACAAAAATTGATCAGTTTAGCCAGACAACCGAAGCAGGAAAAGAGCTGAGGGGTGTCCCTATTGCACAGTCCTCAACTCTCAAGGGCTCTTAAGACATCGGGCTAACTAACCCAACCAGCTGACACCAATAAGAGCTCTCGGTCAAACGACATAAACGTCTAAAAAAAAGTTAGATCCACATTAACTTTCCAGATTCAGAAGAAAAAGAGCGAAAACAAATTACCAGACTTGCAGCTTGACCTTCTTCCCCTCGACTTCGATGGTCTTCACCTTGAAGTCAATACCTGTTTACACAGGGAGACATGGAGGAGCTGTTAAAAGGGACGGTTGGCACGCTTCGGCCTTTTACCAAACTAAAGTGACTGACTGAAGTAAAAACATGGAGAAGGCCCAAGCTGAGCTGAGATGCTCTGATAAGAGCACGGTCGGTCTTCATTAGTGTCCGAGGAAGCTTCCTGTGGGAAAACACTAAAGAGGAGAGGAAAGGAGGGGTCTTTGAAGATTTGACTGAACACACTGAATGCCAGACAGGGCAGACACCATCTAAGAGAGTGGGAGAGAGAGTGGGAGAGAGTGGAAGCGAGAGAGGGGGAGAGATTGGAAAGGAGATAAGCCAGCAGGGTTGGTCTGTTGGAGCTGGGGAAAGTAAAGAGAAATGAGGGCAGAACCAAAACAATAGGGAAGGCTGGAGTGAAACAGCTGTGGACTAGTGCTGACATGAACAGTAAACCGGATAGGAGAGCAGCAGCACCCCTAGACTTGTTTTACCAGACAGGACCCAGCAGATCAACAAGGCAGCCTGTTTCTCTGTGCTCTTCCCTGCTGTACCCACCAATAGTAGATATGTAGGTCGAGTTGAAGTTATCTTCTGCAAAGCGGATGATCAGGCACGTTTTCCCAACTCCACTGTCTCCAATAAGCAGCAGCTTGAAAAGGAAGTCGTATTTCTTGGCCATATTGATGTTGTTATTATTATTATTAATATTTTTCCCCTTCTTCTTTCCAATAGCAATCTCAGCCAAGTTTCTCTTCTCCACACGAACAGTCTCAGAGCCTCAGATCCTCGCACGTCCACCGTCCATTTAAGGGAGCTTTTCCGTCCTCTCCAAACTTTGATCGGACACCGGTCAAATAAAGCCCACTCTCCGTCTCCCCCCCCAAACCCACCCCAAGTCAAGGAAGAAAAGTAAAACTTCCAGCAGACGAAGGAAGCAGAGCACAGCAGCCGAGGGGAGCCAGGTCCTGTTTCTCGCAGGCTTTGGTCAGTTTCTGCGGGTCCAGCAGTCCGGCTAGTTTCCCTTTCCACTGAAGAGCATATTATTCATCCATGCGGCGGTGAAACGCTTTCTCCCAAAAAACTTCCACCCCCCCTCCGAGTTCCCAAAAGCTTACGTAGAGAGGGAGAGGTTGCAGTAGCAGCAGCGGCGGCGGCGTCGCTCCATTAGAGGGAGTGGACGGTAAAAGAATGCGCCAGCAGGGGGCGACAATTCACCGGGAGCTCGGGGCTTGTCGTCGTTCTCCAGTCTCCGTTACGGCGAGCGGTTTTAGCCAAATGCTGGCCGGAGTGACCTCGAAAAGTGGGGAATTAGGTTTATTATTTACTCGAAAATTACTCGTATTTACAAGTTGGGGAAACCCGCGATTCTAGAGCGTTTACTAGAGTTATATACGATATATTTATTATATATATATTTTTTTTAATTCAGTTGTAATCAATTTTTTAAAAATAATTTTCAATTTTAATCAATTAAATCAATTTATCAATTATTTGGTTTATTATTTACTCGAAAATTACTCGTATTTACAAGTTTGGGAAACCCGCGATTCTAGAGCGTTTACGAGAGTTATATACAATATATTTATTATATATATATATTTTAATTCAGTTGTAATCAATTTTTTTTAAATCATTTTCAATTTTAATCAATTAAATCAATTTATCAATTGTGTTTACCCGGCTGGTAAATACCAACTTCCGGTGAGCACTCGAACGCAGCAAAAGTCCATATAAGGAAAGTCTGCTCACTCCTGCAAGCTGATTGGCTCTTCCTGTTGAAGGGCGGGGCCTTATCCGTAAACAGACGCCATGTTGAGCGTTAGGAGAACTCCCGTCCGTATTTCAGCAGGTGGCCGGCCGGCCTGTCTTAGCCTAAAATCAATGTAAAACTCCAACTCAGTATTTATTTAATGTAGTTTTTACTAGTAGAAGCTCTCATTTCAGACATAAGCACTAAAATCTTTATTAAGTCATAATATCAGATCAAAATGGCAAGCCGTATTAGCCTAAAATCACTCCCCCGATCCAAGTCCTACCTCAGTTCTTACCAGTAAAACCTCAAATTCACATTTCTGTAACGTAGTTTTTACTAGTAGAAGCTCTCATTTCAAATATTAGCTATGAAATGTTTACTGGTAATAATATCAGATCTACATTTACATTTACGGCATTTAGCAGCTCTTCTCCAGAGCGACTTACAAAAGTGCTTTGCTATTTACCCAAGGAAAACCTCAGCTAGTTAGAATAGACTAATAGTTCAAAGATCCTCTAATCTTAGACTCGACTAAACACAAGTCAGTAAGGAGACCATAATACTCTTCTCTTCACCTGAGTCCTCTCAGAAGAGGAGGGTCTTCAGTCTGGGTTTGAGGACAGCGAGCGTTGGACTCTGCTGTTCGGACACCCAGGCGAAGCTCGTTCCACCACTTCGGTGCAGGACAGTAAAAAGTCTGGACGCTCGTCTTCCACGGATTTTGAGGGATGGCGGGTCGAGCCGAGCCGTACTTGAAGCTCGAAGGGCTCTTGGTGCGGATCGGCTTTTAACCATTGCCATCAAGTACAGAGGGTCTGGTCCAGTCTTGGCTTTGTAGGCCAGCGTCACTCTTATCTATAATTACATTTAGTATCAACAATTACTTGACTTTTTACTAGTAAAAAAATGTAGTTCCAGATTTCTACATTGTTATTCTGACTAGTAAAAAGCCCAGGTGCACGATGATCCATAAATAAATTCAGTTCAAATGCTATACCTGTAATGTGCATTTAGGATATATGCAGTTTTAGATCTGTATAATATCATTTGAGATTTCTACAATTCGGGTTTTTACTAGTAATAATAACATTATTATTATCTCTATTTAACTATTGAATTCATTTTGCTGTGCAGTATAGTTTGAGATAAGTGGAACTGCATTTTCTACTAGTAAAACATTGTAGATATCAATAACTGGAGTTTTTACTAGTAAAATTGTAATTATAGATAAGAGAAAGTAAAATTCCATGGTTAAAATCATTCAGTCATTTTAATGGTAAAATATAACTAGTCAGAATTACATTAATGATATGTCTTGCTGTCAATATGACTAGTCAGTGGCTTTATAGGTCTGTAGATCTGATATCATTACTGGTAACTATTTCATAGCTGAATAAACATTTGTACCAGTAGAAACTACATTGCAGAGATCTTAACTCTGAATTTTTACTAGTAAAAACTGAGTTACTTCAAAGGACACATATGAAAGATGCCACACCGTCTCACTACACTCATCATTTAAGCCTTAAAGGTGCCCTTGCATGGAAAGCAGTAGTTATCTTGGTGTAGTTGAATAATGAGAGGGTCAGTAAGTGAAACTGACAAGCCGTGAACCTCAAACACTGTTGTTCCTCATTCAAAAGAAAATCCAGCAGAGCCAAAACAGAGCTGTATAACAGACCGGTTCCAAAACCCCAAAACTGTTACATCACAGTCTTGATTCATTGTATTTACACCCCCAAAATGTACATAAATCCAGGTCACTAGAGAAAGCTCAACCCTGCAGAAAGCAGACCCTGATAGTTAGGGTTTAGACTATGGTTTACTACATGATCTAGGCCCCATGACCAAGCTCAGTCAGTGAGAACATAAAAGCAAGCAGGTATCTGTGCTAAGCTAAAGGCCAACCTTGGTCAACACTAGCATTACTGTATCTTCTCTCTGACGTCTGCTTCCTTGAAAGCAAAGCACACATCAAAAGGAAGTCAAAAGTGCTGTGTGAGGAAGTCAAACCCAGGAAAGCGAGTGGGTACCGTGCTAAGCTAAAAGCTAACCCTACTACAATTTCTCCAGCTAGATAACTGCAGTCTCCCTCCTTTCATCTCTTTCATCATAAACAGCTCTTTGTTGTCAGGTCATGTACCATCCGCCTTCAAGTCTGCCAGAGTTGTCCCTATGCTAAAGAAACCAGCTCGGCAACTACAGGCCCATTTCTCTACAACCAACTGCCTCTCTTTCTCACTCTGAACAATCTACAGGACTCTAACCAGTCTGGCTTCAAAGCTGCTCACTCTACTGAAACTGCTCTCATTGCAGTTACAGAGAAGCTCCATGCAGCTAAAGCTGCCAGACTGTCATCGGTCCTGATCCTCCTCGACCTCTCCGCAGCTTTTGACACAATGGACCACAAGATCCTCCTGTCCATCCTTGCCGGCCTTGGAATTACCGGCTCTGCATGTCGATGGTTTGCATCGTACCTGCAGGGACGCTCATTCCAGGGGGACACGTCCATTCCTTGTAGTCTCTCCACTGGCGTTCCACAAGGCTCAGTTCTTGGTCCTCTTCTTTTCTCACTCTGCACCAGCTCTCTTAGTAATATCCTCTCATAGATTCTCTTACTACCGTTACGGTGACGACACCCAACTCATCCTTCCTTTCCCACCATCTCACACACAGGTTTCTGCCCGTATCTCAGCATGCCTCGCTGACATCTCTTCTAGGATGGAGGCTCACCACCTTAAACTCAACCCCAGGAAGACGGAGCTGCTGTACACCCCGGGAACTGCTGGACTTCAATACCATCTTGCCATCTCCTTTGAGAACTCACTGGTCACGTCTTCTACAGAAGCTCGATGCCTTGGTGTAGTCATGGATGATCAGTTATCGTTCTCAAGTCATGTTGCAAACCTAACTCGGTCCTGCAGATTTCTCCTGTACAACATCCAGAGAATTCGACCCTTCCTCTCTAGATAGTCGCCCAGGTGCTCGTTCAGTCTCTCGTCACTTCAAGACTCGACTACTGCTCTCTTCTGGCTGGTCTCCCTCTGTGCACCATCAGTCGTCTTTAACGTTTCTAAATTCAGCCATGTCACTCCACTGCTGCGTTCTCTCCACTGGCTTCCTGTAGCTGCTGCCTGCATCAGATTCAAAACCCTGACACTGGCCTACAAAACCAAGAATGGACCAGCCCCTCCGTACTAGATGGCAATGGTCAAAAGCCGATCCTCACCAAGAGCCCTTCCAGCTTCAAATACGGCTCGGCTCGACCCGCCATCCCTCAAAATCCACGGAAGACGAGCGTCCAGGCTATTTTCTGTCCTGCACCAAAGTGGTGGAACGAGCTTCCCCTGGGTGTCCGAACAGCAGAGTCGCTGTTGAAGACCCTCCTCTTCCGAGAATACTTAGAGTAGAGTACTATGGTCTCCATATTGACTTGTGTTTAGTAGTGTCTAAGCTTAGAGGTATGTTATAAATGCTGTAAATGTAAATGCTGACCTCAGCATGGACACAGAAACCCTGTTTATACCTGGTCACTTAATATGTCTTAAGTATCTGGATAAGGCCAAGCCACATAAACATGCAGGTGTGAACACGACCAGGACTCATTTAAACCAGATACAAATCCGATCACTTAAAACCTTGAGCCACATGTTACAGCAGAGTAAACAGGGCCTTAGAGTAAATGCATGTGGCTAAAACCCAGATATTATAGTCATATGAAGCGACCGGGTTTAATTTAATATTAAATAAATGAACTAACTCAGAGGGATCTTTAAAATGGGGATTGCCAAAGAATCCTTTAGTAAAGGCAGTAGGGTCCCAGAAATATAGCCAGGCTGTTATATTTATTTTAGCCAATATAGACATGAGCCAAAAGAAACATGATATGAGAGATCACTATGCTCATTATTCGAACCGTATATATGAGTTAAGGAACCGTAACTCGGTTTAGACTCGTTATTCCTTCGTTATTCATCCCACAGACGCTGGATTGGACTGAGATGTGGGAACGTTGGAGGCCACACTTTTTCTCACATTCCTTAAACTAATCCTGAACAACCGGCTTCATTTATCAAACAGTGCTGATCTAAGATCATATTTCATATTCATAAACTGATCCTAGATCTGCAGTCTTATGCTCAACAGGTACAACCCTGGTCGAAAAACACATGTTGTTGATTTTCTAAGTGAAAGTAAATGAACAAATCCTCTATTTTTTTCAAGCTAGGCTGTTTTCACATGGTTACAATGCAGCTAAACCTGTTTCCAGTTAGTTAAAAAAATCACAACTTGGGTTTAGGTTTCGTTATATTTTACACCCTCGATCATTTAGACAAGTGAAGCCTATACAACAACAGCATAATAAAATAACTGAATTAACCCACACCAGAGATGTGTAGTAAAAGATCTCTAAAAACTAGGATTTCTCTAACGTTGCTCAATACATAGCACATAATCATTATGAGGATTTTAAATAGTGTCCGGTTTTAAAGTTAGATTAAATGTTTGTGTTGACTTTACTAGAATTGAATTAAGTTTATAAGTGACATCCAGTCTATATTTTAAAAAGCTTTGAGGCATGGGGATATCTATTATTTATAAAAGTATGGTTTCATTTAATTGACATATTTATTTAATACATACAATTAATATTTTCACATAATTTATTCAGTCATTGTTTCACGATTACAAATGATTTATTTCATTATCATGACATAACGCGTACTGTTTTCTCTGGATAACTGATGAGTAATCGCTGTAAAAATATTTTTTTAAAACAGTGACACATTTTTCTTTTTTCTTTTACAGTTTTGTCATTTACATGCTATTTTAAAAATAAATGCTGTAAAAAAAACATTAAAAAATCATCACAAATGTAGCATGGGAAAACAGAGTCAATAAATATGCTAACCCTGGTCCTTTTGCTTTTCTTTTTTATATACAGTATAACTGTTTTCTCTAGATAACAATTAAATCTCGATAAATACATTTTAAAAAATAGCACCCTTATTTCGAGAAAACCCTTTGTTTATGACATGATAATTAAATAATAATCTTTGGAAAAAAATACTTGTTATAACACAGTAAATAAAATATGCTTAAGGTTTCCGTCCAAAACATTAAAGTAAATCATCAGAAATCAGTGAACTAAAACAGAAAGTGTACATAAAAGTCCTCGTCGCCGTGTTTCCGGCCCCTGCTCGGCAGCCCCGTGTATATGAGCTGCGTGTTTCCGGCGGGCTCCCTCTTTTCAGGTCTCGGCTCCAGCATGCCTGTAAGTGAGACTCCGCCATGGCGCCACATGGTCCCCTAATAACTCCTCTCGGGCGCTTTAGAGCGCGACTGTCGGGCCGTCGCGGTGTTTAAACGTCGTATTAAGGGTCTCCGCGTCCGAGACCCCCAAACTCGGCTCGGTTCGGACGTTGTGGCGTTAGAAGCCGGGCTCTGACAGGGCGGCGGAGAAGATGGCTGCTTTCAAAACATGGTCGAGGGTTTGAGCGCAGACGGGACGGGGCTGGTGGGGCTGTTGGGGCTGTTGGGGCTGTTAGTGCTGGTCCGGCTGCAGGGGGCTGTGGCCCGGTGGTGTGGACGGATGCGGGGTTCGGGTTTGTGCTGTGTGGTTTTATTGCGAACGGGCTGAAGTTGGACCCTAAATTTAACCTGCAGTTCATTTGTTCCTTAAGTGCTGCTGCGGTTCGTTCCGGCGCGTTTAGACTCCAATAAGGTTTTAATTCATTAACTTTTAATATTATTAATAATCAGATGAGGAACCACATCTGGCGCATGTCAATTGCAAGTAATCGAGATGGCTAACTTGCTGGCCTGGGTTTTTCCATGTCCACCTTAAATGGCTCAGGAGGCACATTTCTGGCCCAGTACATTTATATGGCTAGTTAAGTGTCATGATTTCTCAGATAATGTCCCATTGCCCACCCTAAAAATGCAAAAATCTCCACATTGGGGAACATTTGCACGGTTTTAGCCTCAAACCTCAGTTTTAAAAAGTCCTGATGTGGCACATTTCTGGCCTAGTATATTTATATGGCTGGTTAACCAGCTGAATTCTGCCTTTCCACCTTAAATGGTGAGGATGTAGCCAGCTAGCTAACTGTCTTCCTGGAAGTAGTTGGCCAACGCTTGAATTTGTCATACCCCCTTAACCAGTGCTGCAATTTCAACTTTTATTTATTCCACCTTAAATTGTACAGTTGACTTCAGTCATGCTGCTGTCAATTCTGTATATTCTGGTACCTGTAACCTGCTCTGGTATTCCCTTCCACCTTAAATATTACCGAAGTTAAATCCTAGCAGTCAGTTTTCTGTAGAACTTGATTGCGGTTGATCTGACTTGATCCACCTTAAATTGTGCGCAAGTTGCGTTCTGGCACCTGTGAGTTCGGGCAGTTATCAGTGCCTTTTTTAAGATGGTACAGAAAAGGTCAGGGCGGGTATCTGGAACCTTTGCGCCTGTAAATGTGAATAAGTTGATGTTTCTCTTTCTCCGTCTCAGCTCGCAAAAGACTTCCTGCACCCTACTCCAGAGGAGGAGAAGAGGAGGCACAAGAAGAAGCGCCTGGTGCAGTGCCCCAACTCCTACTTCATGGACGTGAAATGCCCAGGTTAGCGAGGACTTCGCCTGAACTCTTTAATTGGTGTAGATCGGTGTGCTTGTGCCTGGCTGGTGAAGCCAATCCCAGTCTTAACTGGTGTCTCAAGCACTGCTGATGAGGCTTCTAGGTTGAGGTGTATCACTTTCATATTGCATATAAAGTACGAAGCCAGCTAGCTACCTAAACGCTGTCAACATCCATGACAAATGAGCTGTTCAGTGGTTTTGCTGCTGCACAATTGACTGAATGTTTTGACCTTGTGTCTGCAGGTTGCTATAAGATCACTACAGTGTTCAGCCATGCTCAGACGGTGGTGTTGTGTGTAGGATGCTCTACGGTGCTGTGCCAGCCCACTGGAGGAAAAGCTCGTCTTACAGAAGGTATACCAAGCCTACATACACACTCAAAACATGCATGCTTTCTAAAATATGCCTCATTTGACAATTGAAAATCAGTGCTTTCTTTTCCTGGGCCTTTTTTGTCCTCCACACGTGTCCAGATGTTTTTAAAAGAGCAGATTTCCGCCCAGCCAAATGCTTGCATGGGAATGCCTCGCCTGTATAGGGTGATAGGACCTTTAGATGTCAAAACTGGTGAAATTTAAGTGAAATTTAATCCTAAATTGCCCACTAGAGCAGAATGTATTTGTAATAACAGCTTGGATAATAAGTCGGTCTAAAACCTAGTTCTAAGTGTTATGGCTTATGTAGTTCACTATATAGGGTGTAAGGAGGAATTAGGGATTATGGCTGGGCGCTATGCTAAATTTGTCATTAAAGAATTTAATATGTGCCTTTTATGATTGACATGCAAAATGCATCAGTAACGACATTCTTAAATGGCTATTAAATCCACTCCTATACTGAGTGCAGTGATTTATATTCAAAATATGCTGCTGTGCATCGAATTAAACACCACTTACAGTCTGTAATGAAATGTGCTGTTGATCAGTGTTCTTTTAAGCCCTGACGATATCCACGATAAAATAGGCAAGTGTAATCTCCACATTGGGGATTGTTTGCATGCTTTTACAGACACAAACTCCTTAAAAATAAATAAATGAAATAAAATCCTGACGTGTGAATGGAGTCTTTAATTAGCTGAGAGGTGGCCCCATGATCGGTGGCCTGGAGTCCCAGATATGGGTCTGTTGGCTGATGTAACATGTACTTAAGGCATGTTCAACTGTCTGATGACTTTGCGTGAATGGCAGCGAGTGGGTGTCTGCAATCCTGAAAGCATATAGCTAGTTTTCATCCGGCACTGGTAGTATCGCCTACTGGGTGGGAATTTATAATTATAGATAACTAGGTTGTACAGTGGTCGAATGTTGGGATTAACAGAATTCTAATCAAAGATGAATATTAATGCACTCTGTATGTGATGCTGCATTAGTTAGAGCTCAAATGTGGATGTCTGCAAACCTCACCATGTAAACCTCTCCTCCCCCTCTGCAGGATGCTCATTCAGGAGAAAGCAGCACTAGTCTCTCTAACCGATAAGCAAGGATGGAGACCACAAGAGGGGAGACTGGATCGGACATCGGCTTTACATTGCCTATCCAAGGTGACTCGCAGCTTTGACCTGAAATGGTATGAAGCTGGAGGTTGGATTGGGAACAGACCTCAATATGATGATGAAGTCACTGTAAAGCTTGACTGCCAATCCTGTTTCTCACTTTTAATTGTTTAAATAAAGACTTGTTTTTCGCTATGTTCGTTTTTGGCGTGTTTGTATAGTAATGCATGTTGCTAGAGGTCAGACTTGAGGATCCAACATGGTCTTGAATGCAGTTCTCATGCATGTTTTATTTAGCTGTTTGCCTTTTATGCTGCATTTTAAAATTAAGTGTGAGATTCTCCATTTGGTAAAATTTGGGCAAAGTGAAGGACAACTTAACATCTTAGTAAATGAGCTAGAAGTGATGTGGAGGAAACAGCTGATGGGTGTCGGCTGTTTCCATTACTTCCATTACCCTTTTTATGTATTTAAATTTTATTTACAAAGCTGAGAAGAAAAAGCACACTGCTCTAGACCTTGTTTAAAGAAAATCAGACTAGTTGGATGCAAGGACTGGCTCCCTGTCTGGGGTATTCCTGCCTTAAGTGCCAGGCCCTGGCCAGAAAGAAGCTGGATGGCTGGAATAGACTCTACAAAGTCTACTAGACTGAGGGGTTATGGTTGGTTACAGATGTGCATGTGAAGGTTCGATAGGTTCTAGTAAAGAAGGATTTATCTAAATTAAGTCTTCTGAGACTGGTAAGGGAGCTGGGGGGTCAAGGTGCAAGGAGGGTAAACTCATCGAATGCTCCACAGCCACGGTTTCTTGTGCAGGCTCTTTGCCATCTGTGGTGAGGAATTGATCCATGGGGAGAAAAATGGTCCGCTTGCTGCTGGCAGAAAGAACCAGACCAGCAGATATCAAACATGGTACATGACTGTGCCCTGTCTGATATAGAAGCTGATGGGTGGGTCGGCATTTACTTGTAGGCCTCTATTCTAAAGAGATGCCTGAAATGTACCTGGAGTTGTAGAGATAGGGGACGAGGAGACCACAGGTACAGTCTGCAAACTGGACGCCATGCTGTTATACACTGCGTACAAAACAGACAAGTCAGCATAAAGCAAAAGACAATGCAGCTGTGGCTTACAGTAAGTGGTTTTACACACACACACAGACGCTCACTATGCACTTTAGTTGGAACACTGTAGTAATACTAAGTAGAGCCTATTTTTGCTCTCAGAACAGCCTCAGTTCCTAAAGGAATGAATTCCTCGAGATGCTAGAGACATTCCCTTGAGATTCCAATCCATATTGACATGATTGCTTCACACAAATCCGGCAGATTTTTCAAGAGCACTTGATGGTATGCGCCATGTGATTTATGACATGTGATGTCAGAAAGTGGCCCCTTTTTTCTTTGTTTTTTGACAATATTTGGACTCCAGCTTGCATATAGGCCTCATTGGCCTATGGAACAGAGCCAAATGGCTGTAACTCATGACTTTCCTGATTAAATAAATATATATATATATAAACATTTACTTTTCTATGTAATATGGCTGCCAATCACAACTGACCCATACTAACACAATTTTCATATCATTTATGAAAAATTATAAACTTTAGAAAGCTTGTGAAAGTGTTTTGTGCACGTTCACCAATAGGGGGTGCTATAAACGCCACATAAACATTCATCAGCATGTTGCTCAGTAGACATGCTTCTGATAAAGGGGCAGAATCTAACAACCAAACTAACTGATAATAAATGGAGAACTCGGAGAAACTGCTGTACTGAAAATCCCAGGAGATCAGCAATTCTATAACCCCTTAAACCAGCTATGGCACCAACAATCACGCTCAAAATCGCATTGTGTTCCCATTCTGTTGGCTGTTAAACATTCCCTGAAGCTGCCAGCTTGCATCTGCATGATTTTGTAAATTGCACTGATGCCATTCAATTGGCTGATAGATTACTTGTGTGGTTAGACTTGAAAGTACTATACCTATGAACATGGTGGCAGCGATGGCCAAAACTGCGAAAATGGCAAACTGTAGAACGAGCTGGAAATTGAACAGTTGGTGAAGAGGACCGGTTTCCAAAAGCTGCAGCTGACCTGAAAATACACACAAGCTGTGTTAGGACAGAAGTAAAAAAAAAAAAAGCTGATAAAACTGGATCCTGTTTCACATTTTCTGAGTAGTGTAAGAGTTCAGTCCCAGTCATAAAAGGAAGATTCTAGCCAGACCCAACTATAACACGCAGTTGTTCAGTTCTAGAGGTAATGCTGATACTCATGCTATACTAGGAAGTGTGTATAGTGGCGTAACTGATCACAATAAATATATCTTAATGACCCTCCTTATGTAAACACGTGTTATTTGCCCTAACCTGTCTCCATCTGGCTGTGGACGGTCACTCTGACTGTGTGTGTCTGGGCTGATAGGGGTGTGTAGATGGTAATATTTGCAGACGGAGAAGTCTTTTCCAAGGACTGGGTGAAAGCTGAATACACAGACACCAGGCAGATGGCCGGGTCCTCAGCTGAAAGGCTGGGCTCTGACAGCGTAATATCTGGGCTGTCTGAGTGAAACTGACCGATAGACAGCAGAAGAATCCAGAACATGAGAGACACGAGAACAAATACAGGCATACTAATGACATACAGTGCTGTAAATTACCCAATTTCTCATATTGTGGCCTATTTTCCATATTTTAATATATTTCAGATCATCTTATTTTAAAATAAGATAAAGCCCAAAATTTCTTGAGCATTTCTTGAGGTCCTGCAGAAGCAAAGCGGCCACAGACCATCACAACACCACCACCACCATGTTTGACTGTTGGTTGATGTTCTTATGATGGAATGCGGTGAAGCCTGTATCGTCAATAAATGAATGATCAGCATACACCAGCATACACCAGCATACCCCTGACCAGTCACAAGGCTAACATGGCCCCGCCCTCCCTTCCGAGTCTGAGCAACCAAGTGAGCTAAAGCTTGGGCAGCGACTGGGAAAGCAGTTGCCCTGTATGTCCTGTCGTCCCTTATGTCTGCTGCCTGTCACCTCTCTACTTCACCATGGAATTTAGTGGCTGGGTTCTGCGTCAGATGGGAGGTCCTGATGCAGCACCAAAGTCTGGGAGATCTGCTGACCGCCACCCCACCCATACCTCGTTGTATTGGCACAGCTGATACAACTGGCCGCCAGAGCAGAGAAGCAGGGAGGCGACTGCTGCTAGATGCGAGGGACGATGGTGAACACTGAGCAGATGCTTCCCCAGAGCTTGTATCTATGAACGGACTGGTAACTCGGTTCCAGAGATCAGAACCAGAGATCAGAACTGGATTCTCTGGAACATTAACATGTGACAAATATACAAAAACAGAAGTAATAGGGGCAAATACTTTTTCACATGGTACTAATAAATGTCAATATTATAGTTTCAGTGACGCAACAGCTGTAAACACAACATCACCTCACTTCCTCCTTCTCACCTTCAAACTGTTAAGCATCTCCTTGGTGCCCGTCACTGTGATCTCCGCTGCAGGTTTCTGAGGTGTGAGGCTCATGCTGGTGTGGGGACAGTGAAAGGCCGCCACGTACGGGAGCTGGACAGGAGGAGGGAAAGAATGGAGGGAGAAGGGAAAAGAGTGAAAGACTGGCAGGGAGGACGGAGCCTGAAGAGTGGCAGAGAGAGAGATGGAGACCGCAAGAGAGGAGAGGAGGTGGAGGACAGAGTCTGACTGAGGCTGGACTTGTATCTTGCAACTGTACTGAGCTGGGAGACACACACACACAGACACACACACACACACACACAGACACACAAACAAAAAATCGGAATTGTATGAACTGTAGTAGAACCCGAGTGGCTGTGCAATCCTCTATGACATATCCTGCACTGCAAATAAGCATGCAGCCCATTCCACTCACCTGTGTCCATATCATAAAAAGGCGTACTGTGGAACACTGCCTGCAGTGTCTTAAGCTGTCGGTAGGGGGCACTAAAGTGTGCAACACACCGGAGCTCTGCTTCAGGCTTCAGTTTCTTCTCTATGGCATTCCGCTGGTCCACTGAGCATTGGGCTGCAACAGAGTCAGACCACAGAAACAGAAGAGTGTGTCAGAAATCATGTATATATGTATATCACCATATATCATTTAATATTTGTCATGTAAAAAAATTTGAACATTTTTTTTAACATATTTAAACATATGGGCAGATCTGCGGGATGGAGGTAGTATAACACAATCAAGTCAGGCCATCCTAGAAAATTCAGCCCGAGAGCAGAGTGCAAGATGAGTAAAGAGATCTCCAACAATCCAACAATCCTGTAGGTCACAGGGCGTACAGGTGGCTCTTCACACAGTCGAAGTCGAAGCACAGCATCTACAATCAAAAAGACAGCCGACAAGGCCTCTATTACACTGTTCTGAGCACAGAGGGTGACTGTTCCGGTGGGTTTTCGGCCACGGTTCGGCACGGGCCGCTTACAAACCGGGTTAACCATACTTGGGGCCATTTAACCTTTCGATAGGATGGCTCAATGATGTAGAGATCCACTGACTGGCTCTACATTGGCTCGAGATCTACAGAAGAGAAAAACAGCTGAGACTGTATTTTAGCCTATACGGCTAATGTAGCCATCGCAGCTATCACAGCTTAGCGATTAATGCTTGCGGACATTGTCACACACTCGCTGCAAAACTCAGACGCAACCTACAGTAGAAAAGAGGCCCAAGTTTGCTTTTCATGGGAGGTGTGTAAGGAGAAAACCTCTGCTGAAACCAGGCCTCGTGACCACGGCTTTCCCTGTGCCAGTGTCAGCAGAAGAGGAGCCCGGCACCGGAGGGAACAAAGACAAAGGGGGATTACCATTAGGCTAAAAGCTAAGACTTCTATCCATTGACATCAGAAGGGAAAGCCTCCTGGAACAGTATTGTCCATTACTAGGAAGGTTGGGGGGCTGTAGTTCCTACCCCCTAACCACCTGCAATCTCTTCATTTTGCTAGCAGCACAACTTGCTGAGAAGACACAACGAGAAACGAGCAGCACTGGCAATCTGGCAAGACTCAGGAATAATTGCAGTGTCAAAGCTATGCTATAATAGGAGGGTTTGAGCCGTTGCTGGTGCCGTAAACCAACTGATAAAAGTGTTGTAAAAGGAAGATCAGCATTTTCATTCTGAGGCAAAATAACAGGGTGGTAAATCGGCTTATTAAACAGCATCTGGCCATTTTTCACCTCTTCCAAAGTCACACACTTACTATTTATACCTCAGAAAATGCTCACACATAAGAGCATGTTTGACATCTTATTCTTCATCTTATTCTATCCATTGACGCTGTAAGCTATTATGCACTATTCTGGGTCTAATTTAAAGCCCACTGTTCATGGTTTATATGCTGTATTATTGATATTAAAATAAGTGGCAAAATGAGTGGCAAGGTAGGCTTTTCGTTGTGGGCTGAAGTGCACTTATTGGTTATTGGTTAGGCACAGGCCAGGGAAGAGTCACCTGCGTTGGCAGCAGAGGTGTAGAGCTCCACACTGACAATATAGTCAGGTGCTAAAGGCCAGTTAGTTAGGAACCTGTTCTCAGGAGGGGAGAGAACGGGGACAGCTGCAGCCTCTACTGTCACCTGCAGAGCACAAATAAAAATTAGAGTAGTTTATTTAGTCTTGATATATATACAGACAATACTGGTCCACTACCTTTTCAATATTCTGTGATGGTTAGTAAAAAGGGTGGCTGATAGTTTGCATAGAACCAGATGGGCTACAGTCAGAAATTGCGATCTACAACCTGCACCTGTTTGGTAGGTGTACTAGACAGAAGCCAATAAGTAGTGCTTACCTCCCAAAGCCCTTAATTGTAGTCTATAAAGTGTTAGTACTGTGATAATACTGTACCCTGATGTCACTAATGGTTCCAACTACTAAATTACAGGCCTAAAACATCATTCCTTTTGGCACCATGCCTTTACCTCTCTGAGAGCTTGCTGCCCTGCCTCCAGCTGGTAATAAACCACCACTGTCCCAGAGTGCTTTGCAAGCGCCGCCCCTGTTTCTGGGTCCATGTGAAGTACCTGATTTGATGATACATCCCAGCGACCACGCTGACCTGGCAAAGAGGGATGAAGAAATGTAGGGATGAGGGAGAGAATACTCTGTGAGGTGAAGATCAGAGAGCTGTATGACCCGTCCTCAAAGTTCACAGGGCTAAGTTCTTCGCAATGCAACCATCTAGTGAGCGTGCGAATGCCCTAACTTGCTCATCGGAAACATGATGGACGATGTATACCGTAGCGGTCGGTAAGAGGCGAGCTGAAGCAGACCGTGTCTCCAGGCCGCACCACTGCTGGAGGGGCTGAGATGGCAGGCAGCACGGGCAGGGGTGTGTAGT